>NC_034413.1:69321531-69469361 GCF_002078875.1 Numida meleagris | reverse complement strand
GGAAAGGAAAGGAAAGGAAAGGAAAGGAAAGGAAAGGAAAGGAAAGGAAAGGAAAGGAAAGGAAAGGAAAGGAAAGGAAAGGGAAAGGAAAGGAAGGGAAAGGGAAAGGAAAGGCCTTTTGCACTAAGCAGAACCAGATGAGGCGCGGGAGTGGTGGAGCTGCTCTCTTCCTGGTCGCTGAGCACCACAGCTTTCGCTGCTGCAAGGCACGTGCTGTGTGACTCACTGCAACTTGCTTCACCACCAGGAACAAGGCAGCTTTGCAGTGCAGCGACTGGTAAAGAGGAAACCAGTGGTTAAGCCTGGAACGAGGAAATCGCTGTTGTAATTGGTACATAATGAGCATTGTATTCATAGCGCTAAGGTTTTGAAAGTAACAGTAGGCCTTAACAAGAGAGACATTTACTATGTCACTCAGAAAAATCTAGCAGTGAAAGACTTGAAAAATGGAGTTACAGACATAGACAAACTTATCCCAACGTCTCACAGCTTGCTAGGCAAATGCAAGATCTTTTTGGTATCTTTTTCCAAAGCTCCTCAGTTCGTGTTAACAAAATTTTAAAATCCTATGCATTCTACCACTTCCCAGGTACATCCGTGGCATTGTTAGGCCTGCCAAAAAAAAAAACAAAAAAACAACAAAAAACAAGAATTGCAGAATATAAAAATCGAGGGATTTTTTTTCAGAGTCCAGAACAGTGAAGGAATTTTCCTGAAGTGGAATCTGTCAAAAACTGCCCCAGCAGCAGGGGGTGCTCCTTCCTTTTGAGTCCTGCATCATTCTGCCGAATTTTACCTTCAGGGTAGAAGTGGGTCTGCTTTCTAAAAATGCATTTGCGTGCAGCAGTAGAAGTAAGAAACCAGGAAGTATGTGAAACATAAATACTCTAAAAGCGGCATGCTTCCCTAAAACATCACAGCAAAACAGCGCTGTCTGAACAGTGATCCAGGTAAAGTCATTTTTCATGCTGACAAGAACAGCAGCATTTTTCCTGCCCACCCAGTTCTGGTGTTGATAGGATTTGGTTCAGCCTGATCTGAAGCAGCAATCCTCACTAGTGTGGGAAAGGCATCTTTCATGTGTAGTGCTCATCTACAAGGCAAGTGGCATATCACTTTTCTGGAAGAAGGGACCAAAAACAAGCAGAGAAAAACAAGTGTCTCTCAACACCATTGCTGTGATTCTGGAGACAGAAATATTAGCTTGGTTCCAAGACAAGTGAAAGGAAAATGAAAGTGTTACACTGACAATGAGTAGTGCAGAGGCAGCGCTGTTTGTACTGTACTCTCTGTGCATAAATTCACAATAACAAAAGTTTTTACTCTTCTCTTGCCATTTATGCAGTGAACATACAGATGTAAAACTGTATCCAAGCTTTAGGTTTCTTTAGTTCCTTGCAAAAGGGTTTTTGAAACATGCAGAAGACTCTAGCTATGCAAACATAGATCCGATGCAGTATTTCCTCCTCCTGCTCACTCTTCTCTGCTCAATGACCGATTCAGAAACACCCTGATACATTACAGTATGTATATGATTAACACACAAGTGCTTCCAGGGGAGCCACACATCTATACCAGCTATCGCTTCCTCGGGAGCAATGTTGTGAGCTACACTCAGTGCAGTGATTTATTTGGAGTTAAGTGCCTAATGACTCGGCATTATTCCCTGGAAAGATGGGAGAAATTTGCCTTCTTGCACATTCAGCTTCTTCCCACTTGTTTTTTTGGATCGCAGTCAAACCCTTTTTGAAAGAGTGAGGAGTGTGTTTCCCTACGAGGTGGGTGGCATGGTGCACCCCAAGTCCTGCCTCGGGGGACACCGTTTTAGGGATGTGAACTTGAATGATGGAGAGCCAGGAGCAAGCAGGGGTAAAGAGAGGAATTAGTTCCATTATAAAAGGCATTTCTAGATGTTCAGGACTTGGGTGAAGAGCCTGGGGCAGCCCATGGTTAGCACAAGCAGAAATCCTTGAGCATGAGGATGGATCAGCTGTGTGGGGTGGAACGTGCACAGTGCAGGCACGTGCACAGTGCAGGCACAGCACATCTCAGCTGTAATGCAGAGCTGAGGAAAGCCAGGCTGCGATGGTCACAAACTCAGTGCTGGGAGAAAGCTGAGTTATTAGAAATGGGGAACTTTGGTGCCTCTTGCAGATCCACGAGCACTCTCACTGTGTGAATAACGCCAGTCACACCCCTGGACGCTTTTGTTTCACGCTGACTTGAGATTTAGAGGGTATTTTCATACAGCTAAGTCTGATTACATATTCCTGAAGCTGGATGTGTAGAACCTCCTCCCTGTGTCCTGAGCTCGGGTTTGGTGTACAGACATAACAGCACCTGTCTGCAAAACTAAGCTTCATTAAGAGAAAAAGGGTTTAAAGGGTTAAAAGAGGAACTGAACTGTGGGCATGGCATAGAGCGGACAGGGTAGGAGAAGACAAAAGTCAGTAGGGTAAAATGATGCCTTCATGTTTGAGTTTCATTTGAAAGCTGTGGAAAATTGCAAATGCAATTCATGGATAGCTCAAGGTAATATATGTGCCACTACCATAAAAATACGTAGTCAACTAGGAATGGAAAACCCTGAAGAAAAGTTGTTTAGTCATTAAGTATTTTAAATAAAACATTTATATATTTATCTCTCTGCTGGAGCGGTGCGGTAAGACCATCTCACCACAGGTGAATGAAATCACTGCGGGGGCTCAGGGTTACCCAGGGTCTGCTAAGGCAGCTCATGGGCAGAGCACTTCTCTGTGCCTGCATTCACTCTGATGAGTCTCAGCAGCCACAGCAAGCGTGGACATGTGGAAGGATGTGCGTGCTGCTGTGCCCTTATTCCTGTTAGATAACTGCAAGCTGAGATGGCAAAACTTTGGATACCTCAGAGCTACCTGATTTCAGGTGGATGAGGAAAGTGCTTGCACCTAAACATCCCCTCTAGTGGGATGAGGGCACTGCAAGGACCTTGCTTCCAGCACAGGTTGTTGGTGAGGAGTGAGGGTTTTTAGGAGTAATGGTCACGGTCTGCCAGCTATTCTACTTAGTCTTTTAAGTTAGCTGTTCCTATTGTCACTCTTCATTGTACGTAGAAAAATGATCGGTAGGAAGAGGTGGTGTTTATTTTCATAAATAATTTCTTTTGTTTTAAAGGAAATGCTAGTGATGCGTACATGGCAACCAGCAGGTCAGGAGAGCCGGTATAGAGAGGAATGGGAGCAGCTGAAAATAGCTGAAAACAAGAAAAGAACAGAAAAGGTAAGTCACATCACGTGGAACAATATCCGAAGAGACAGGCATTGTTCAGCAGTACTAGAAAACCAGTTGCAGGCATTTCACTTTCTGTGTTACCCAACAATGAGGCACGGTGATGCAATGCAAGAAAGATTTTGGCGAGGTTTGCTCTGTACTACTGAGCCTTACTACGAGGGCTCTTGTAATAGTGGAATATGCAACACTTGATTATAGGGATTAAAGGGAATTTCTAACCCTGGCATCCTGAATAATGTCTATGAGACTAAATATCAGGACACCAAGAGATTCTGGCTGCACCAAGTGTAGGAAAAACCTTGTCAGACAAAACAATGTCTGCTTCAGTACGTATGTGAATAGTGTCACTAGTTAATCGTTCATAGAAACAAAGGAGAAATACAGCAATGGAAGTTACTGCCATTGTATGAAATAAACAGTGATACTGGGGTTTTAGTACAGATCTTTAAGAAGCCCAGAGTAACCCTTTCCAGTTTTCCCCAAGCATTCAGCATTTGCTCAGGAATTGTGAGCTTTTCTTGAAGACACAGGTTTAGATTTGGTGTCAAACTTTCTGGTACTCCTGACGCACAAAATCTTAGTTTTCCTCCCCAAAGTGCTGATAATATAAAACTTACCTAAGCTTGAAAAGAATTCTATAACCTATTTTTAACAAAACACTCCCCTAGGCCTCATTAGATTTTTAATAGGCAGTAGTTTTAGAAAGGATATGTGTGAGAGCAATTTGTGAGACAGAAAATACACATAAAAAAACAGCAAGTAAAATTTTTTTAAAAAAAGTAATTTTTCTTATTTGACAAATCTGAAGCTGAAAGAGAGAAAGATTAATTATTGTCTTGGTTCTGAAGGATTCCAAACCTTCCTCTAATTTTTAGCTAATTCCCTTTCTTACAAACACTCAGCCATTTCACAGTGTCAGGTGTGGCTCAAATATATGCGGTTACTGAAGTAGCAAACCTTGCCTCTCTGTATCCAAGGTGCGGGTGGACTCGCTGTGCCATCTGAAGATGTTTTGTTTAACTCAAAATTATCTGTTGCCTTTTAATGGAATCCTACCTGGGAGCTGAAACTGGACGTAGAGCTCAGATCTGCCCGTCAGTGAACAATGTGTTCCAGTGATGAGGAAACCCTCCGCTGTCCGTGAATGCAGGTCTGTTTTACCTATCCAAAAAGCCTCACGCTCTGCTCACATATTAGTTGCATTTATTTACTGTGAGAAGTGCTGAAACAAAAAAAAAACACCATACCTTCTCCTCAAAGAAAAAGCCGTGAAGGGAGCTCTTACCACTGTTTTAGATTTTCCTACTTGTTTTTTGTCTTAGTTTGCTTCAGTGTGATAAGAACTCATGCTGAAGGAGTGCTGAAACAAGCAGCATTACATGCTCAGCTCTCCAAGCTCCTGACCACCAGGAGTTTCTGTGAACACAATTTTCCCAGCAGAGAATGAGGCTTTCGGTGTCCTGCAGCAATGTTTGTATTACTTCACTTGTTTACCCTTGATTTTTGTGTGTGCTGATGAATTTCAGATTCATGAGTTTCACTCTAACTTCAGGTATCTAGCTGACCAACTCAAAGCATTATTAATAAAGCAGTGCTGTCGTGTCACCCAGAGCATATTAAAATATTCTGAATTGGGAAGCTATGGTTCTATTGCAAGCAGCTCTCTTTTCCTGCTGGCACCTCTTTAATAAAATGTTTTGATCTTCCCTGATTACCAATTTGAAAGGGAACAGATCCAACATATGACAAGACAACCACAAAAAAGAAACCATGGTCTTTGCTCATTGTTGGGATTATTAATTTTCTGACGAACGACACCTCAGCTATTCATTCCATCGCAGGGAAAGAGTGCTCTGGAACTGCACTGTGTTCCTCCACCTCAAGTAAGAGCTGTTGCCTGCTACAGCATCAGATGTGATGCCACTTTTTCCTAAGGATCATGCTGTGTTTTGAGGTACTGTAGTCCATTTGGATTTTAAGACACCACTCTAAACATCATCTGCCCATCACAGAATCTATTCTTTGTAGCTTCTTCATGCTCAGCTAAAACACCAGACCCATGGTTGTTGTAGCACCTGGCAGTCCCTGAACCTCAGCTCCTGCACTTCCTTTCAGTGAGATTTCACAAGCGTTCTCTTCTAAGATACTGGGTTTTTTTTGAAATGGTTTTATTTACATTATGTAGTTTATGTGCCCATTTTTAAAACTGTAATTTCAGATAAATCCCTGCTATCCTGGACACAACAGCCCTCTTGATTAAAGAGTCATTTGGTGACAGGTTAAAAGATTCAGTGCAAGTTTGCTATTTTTATAGAACAGCAGCAAGCAACGTATCAAAGTCTTCAAGAAAGGTCAATTTGATGTCAGCAGCACCCGAGCACAGGATGTGGGGATACGGAGCGCTCCGCTCCCGTAGGTGTGGTTAGTGGCAGGCAGCCAGGCTGGCATCACCACACCCAGTGCAGCTGTTTGTTACCAGACACTTCCAAAAAAGAATACTTAAAATTCATTTAGGAACAGACTTGACGAAACACGTTTAATTTCAGGTATGTCCAGCAGTCCGCTGAGGTATGTTGTTAACATCTGCTCGTAGATTAATCCACTAAATTACCTCTCTCTGTTTTGCTCCTGAAGTTTGCTTTGGTTGGGGATGCAAGAAGTTGCCTGAGAGTTGTTCTCAGCCTCCTCCCGCACCGGGCTCTGCAGTCTCGTGGTGGCTCTGATGACTTCACTCTCCTGCTGTGGCTCAGCACGACAGCCCGTAGCTGGTAAATAATGTGTCTATATGTAGAATAACAGAACCAGCAAAGAACGGTAAGGAGAAGGTTTTGAATAAGCGTCAACAACGTAGAACAGGTCATTTCACTAGCAACTCATGCTTTACAGCAGTTAATTCTATTCTAAATGGATAGATTAATATTCCTATACTCAATAGTTGTAACTCATTTAATTCCTCTCTGGTTAACACAAGACAAACTGATGTATTTTGGGGATAACAACTGGACCTATATTTTGCGTAGAATTTTCAGTTCTCTAGTTTTGCTTTGAGAAGTTTTCAATATAGTCTAAAATATATAAACTGGCTTAAATCTTCTTACATGAAAATTTTCTAGAATATATTTAACAAGTAATGATTTTAAGCAAGTGCTTCATCGAAGCATGACACGTGATTTGCCAAACAGACTTATGACTAAGCCAACACATAGTTTGTTCAGTGGGACCAAAATTTGTTCCAGTGTGATTCATCAATGAGTAAGAACGATGCTATCTGGCATTTTAATCTAAGTGCAGATTTGAATAATGACCTGGATTTTTGGAGGAGCAGCTAGCTAAGCAAGAAAAGGAAAAGAAAAAAGAAAAACAACTATAAAGAATTCTGTAGTTGATATCATTACCTATTTTCAGCTATGTGAGTCAGTGAGCTATCACATGGATTTGCACAGAAATATCAAAGCAAATCCCACTTCAAACCCACACCACTTCCCAATATATACCCTCACTCATCAATTCCAACAAACCGAGTTAACATATGTTTGTCTGAAATACAAGCGTATAACAGATCAGAACTACAGCAACAATTAACTGTCTTAAAACAAAGACTAATAGCTGAACTGAGAAGAAATACGCAATCACCAAATGACATTTGCTGACATCAATAAGAAGAGTCTGTAACATACGCAGAGATCGAAGGTGGCAAATTTTTTTGCAAAATTGGGCAAGAAGATTCTAAAAAGACAGCGATAGTAACTTGTATAAATATTCTTTAGTAACAACGATTGAATCAGCTACAGCTGTCATGAAAAGACTGAAATCCAACATATTTCTTCAATCTTATAAACTTCCTGTGGTATAAATACGAGGTACCTCTGGATTCGTGAGAGAATCGTTATTTGTAGCAGTCTGTATTTTGAAACATAAAGCCAGTTACTGTGGCAGGGCAAAACACAACTCAGGCTGTTATAGGATATTTCCACTAAATTGTGTCCCAGCAGAAGATGAAGCTTTGACAAAATTTCATTTTTTTTTTCCAGAATGTTCTATAATTTATTGCACAGTGATGTGGAAAAGCAACTGCTTGTCCAATACTGGACAGCAGAGCAAGAAGACGTTGTAATGTGGTAAAGCCAATACTCCTAACAACATAAGCAATACTGAAAATCAGATCTTCTCACTTCTTGACTGTGCTCTTATTTGAGCAAGATCACACAACAAAACAAATGAAAGAAAATAAGTGATGCTCACTGTGGCTTTTGTTGAGAAATACTCTTATCAACTGCCTTTGGTCTGCAGCTGATCTAGCTGTGGATGGGCTCAGAAGAGAGGATAGCTGAAACCCTCCAAAGATGGAAATCCCAACGAGGGAGGCACACATACCATGTTATTCAGGGACAAAATGGACTGTGCTATGCGGCTTCTTAAGAACCAGCTGGAGCTGTTCTGAAAGTCCCATGCTACAAATAAACTTATCTCAGTACTGCAGGCAATAGGTGCTGTAGAAATAGTACTGCTGGGCATGTTCCTCAACGAGGAGATCAGGTTTCTGCTTCTGTCCTGGGACTCCAAATACAGAAGTCAGTCACCAGTCCAGTGATCACCTCAATCACCTGCATGCCTTATAGCACTATGTTTTGTTGTACCAGTTTGCTGTATTCATACTTTACAGTCTGAAACCTAGTGTCAGATACTAGCTCCTAAGATGTATGTATATATGAGTATATAAGAAGTGTGAGCAGTTGATGAGAGGGGCTTGGCTAGGTTGGTTGAGAGCAGGGAGAAGTTCAGCTTATTTTGCTATGGAGAACAGACTGTGGATGTGACATGCCTCTAGAAGATGCTCCGGGAGAATATATTAAGAAAAGCTTCTCTAAAGTCACTGAAAAACTGAACAGATGCAATTGTCTACAGGGTTTAAGTAAGAGCTTATTCAAGTTTCAAACAAAAAAGATAATGTGAAACTTCAGTTAAAAGGAGCTATTTCCAAGAATAGCAGAGAAGAACAACTCAGGCTGTTGTTTATTTACTTGAAAATAATGGGCCCTGATGTCTTTCTGTAGCAGTAATATCAGAGCTTTAAAAGAAACCTTGTTTTCTAACTTGCATTTTTCTGAGAAAAGCAAACTTCAAGAGTTCTAATCTATTTGCACGATCCAGAAACAAGCAGAATAGAATGCTGACTTCTGGTCAGGAGGTGTGCTTTGCATGGCTTTTGCTTTACTGAAGAACAAAGCTGAAGCGAACCCTTTTGACTTAGGAGACTTCTACCTCATGGAAATTCTCAAGGAGAAATCTCCTTCTGGTAAGAGATCATAAAAAATCCACAAGCAACTATGTCAGCCTCATAGCAAAAGGCCTCATAGAATCATTGAATCACTAAGGCTGGAGACGAGAGCTCTGTAACACATTTATTGGTCATGTTTCAGGAAGAACCTTAGCATTGTCCATTCAGATTACCAAAATGATGACCCAAAAGTTGGACTCAACTCATACTGATGGCTAAAATGTAATGAAAAAATTTGTTATCTGCTCTACTGTTCCGGCCCCAAGAGAGCTTCACTCCAAACCCACAAAACCAGAGGTTCACATTTACGTGGCTACAGCATTATTTACATTTACCTGCAACTGCTCCAAACGCATCCCAGAAGTGTCAGTGTCTTAAACATGAGGTTCTGTTTACAGCAATTTAATTAATTATCACCAATTTTCAAATAATCAGATCTAAGTGCAGGCACTGAAGGCACCTGCTGGCCCCACCGCTGCCCGTCCCCTTGTCCCGAGGTGGGGATGGCCCAGCTTGCTGCCAGCACATGTCCCTGAACCTGCGGAACGGATGCGTTTGCTCTTCTAAAGATATTTCTTATTTTCAAGATGTTCATCTCCTGAAAGTTTTAGGGTCAAAAATCAATAGGCCAATTACACTTCCGTCTGGTAAATAACTGTGTCCATTTTGCTGCAGGTTCAATTATCTTTGTGATGCACTTCATTCGCTCTTGCTGCTTAATCCATTATTTTATTAGATACTTAAGACATCCGTGTAAGACAGCTAATAAGAGGATCACTGTAAATAATTGGTGGCAACATCTTCATATTAAAACTAATTAATAGAAATGTGACATTCGTGTCCTTTGGAATTTGGCTCGCTTTCAACTTCTTGCTGACAGTACGAGCAATCACTAAAATATACATGGAGATGCTTTGAGGTTTGTTAGAAACTCACTTTGCCTATTTTACATTTATGCATTGCTTAACAGGAAATGATCACTTCTGAAGTAAAAGCACAGAGGATTCTGCTCCTGAGGGCCATTGCATATCCCAGCCCCACACAGCCGAGAGCTCAGACGGGGGACCAGAGCGATAGCATCTCGCAGTACAGATTCCATAATTAATTTTAATTCCTTTAATTAAGTATTTAGTCTTTGGGGAAGGAGTATGAAAAAGTTGCTTCATAAACTGACAATGGGCAATTGTTCTAAGTTTCTTATCCTGCAGGCACACAGGATAATGAGAGCTATAGAAATAGTTGGGCAGATTGATTGCATGGAGCAGATAGGAATCCCCTGGCACAGTCCTCTCATAAGTTTTCAGAGTCACAGGCACCTCCCAGCATTTCCAGTGAACATCACTGTTCCCCCGTGTTGCAAGAAGTTAAACTAGCTTTGTCTGAGTGCAGCTACTGGGGGACAAATATGAGAACACTGAAATGAAAGAAATACAGAAGAAAATGGACAAATGAGACAGAATTGCCACTATTTTCAGCAAGACCAGTGCAGTTCAAAATAAAAATCTGGAGACATCTGTAATTTCAGATTCAAGGGGAGATCTTAAGAGATTTATATCCAGATGCATTTTCCCTGCACATGTGAAAGAAATCTTTACAGAGTGACTCAGAAACTATCCTGTATGATATCGCGTGCATGTGCCAGATCAGGAGGTGGCAGTGGGAAAATGGCCACTACTCACATCTATTGGACTCCTTGGCTTCAGTGTGTGGAGGCTCACTTCAGCACTACAGTTTCTCTGGAAAGACAAATTCTCATTTGAAGCCTTACAGCTTGGGTAGTTAATGCGGCTGCCGACTTAACCTCATCCCTTCATCAAACATTACATCAACAAAGAGCAGAAGTTGGGGAAATAATGTTATCAAAAGTCTAATATCAAAACTCACAATACTTTTCCCAAACATATGTAAAAATAAAATGATATAAAAGAAAGCCAACAGATGTAGTGTCATATGGACTTGCTTAATGGCAATACTTAGCCTTTCAAAAAAAGATTTATATCTACATTCACTACTAAAACCTGACATTTGTATTGAATAATTCATAATTTGTTGCTTTCTGAGCTTTGCTGCCTTCCTTATATGCATGAATCGAAGTAATGTTATCTCTGCTCTTAGGAAAGGAGATCAATCTGTACATATGCAGATATTTTTGTTGTTCTGTAGGGCATAAATACATGTTTGCCTAAGCCAATGCTAAAAATTCCTCTTTGCCTATAACAGAAATGCTCTGTACAGATTTAATTTGCAACATGACTGCACTTCCAACTAATTCTCCCAGGATTCTCCTAAGTATTTTGGTAACAATCACATGTAGCTTGGACATGTGTTCCCTTGCCTCCCTGTGCCTCATTTTAAGACAAACTCACCACCCTTTACTCTTCTCAAAACTGCAAACAAGATCTCTGCCAAGGCTCTTCCACCCTTCCACCTTTTACAGCTTCTCACCTCCCACTCTGCTCTGACCTCAGCACGGAAAGGATTTGAAGCATTTGAAGATACCCTTGGATTCAGGATCTACACAGAACTTCAGCAAAGTGAGTGTCTAAGCAGGAGCCAACTTGCTGTTTTTGTTACTTTACTGTCCTGTTGTTTCTAGTACCAGCTTTGCAGATATTACAGACGCAAATACCACACTTGTACTTTTATCTCCTGAAGTTTGTACTTTTAAAAAGATAATTTTAATTCTAAGGCATTATTGTCTATTTCAACCATTCTATCATAGCCAAGTTATCAACCATAAAGGTCAAGGGAACACTGTCTTTTTCTTGATGCTTCATCTGCAACTGAGAGAAGCAAACAGGGTGCTCTGGCTGACCTGCTGCTGCCCTCCCAGGCCATTTGTCTTCTTTCCCATTTTTCAAGGAAAATTTTCTTATTTAACTCAGACCAACAGATAAAATAGTGCAACATCAATTTTTCTGCTACCATAGCACACGCTGTAGCACCTAAAACTTTCCTGCTTCTCTCTAGATGGGAGTTCCTAGGAGTAAGTTCCTTCCTAAAGCTTGCAGAGCAGCCTGGGGCAGTCCCTGACTGATTTGCACACCTGGAGACAGAGCCCTGTTCTGCATCCTGCCCTGAAGACTTCACCCAGTGAACCAATAGCCACAAACTCAAAGCACGGGTCTCTAATAACAAGTCTTTCACCGTGGTTTCTTATTTATTTATTTTTATATTTATTTATTTAAGTGCCTTCTCTATTCCAGCTTATACTGCTTTTAGCTCAGTTTCTACTTAAAATATCACATACGTGGTCAGACTTTAATTATGCAAAAGGAGCCCTTGCAGCTTGTGCCAGCACAGCTTCAGCTCTTCAGAGCAGCACAGGACAATCCCTCTGTTCATGGAGCTCAGGGGGATGTCTGTTATTCTCCTCACTGCTTTATGAGTATTCCTGGTAACCCATAAGGGTGTGTGAGCCCATGCCTGGCTCGTAAGGGCCAATAACCTTCATAACTTAAAAAGCAAGTTAACAGAAAGGATGTCATGATGTTAGCTGAAATCCCAAGTGCTCCATTTTCCTAATTTCATAGAACCATGGAATTATGAAGGTTGGAAAAGTCCTCTGAGATCCCCATGCCCAACCCCACCCACCCCACCATGCCCACTGCCCCCGTCCCTCAGTGCCACATCCCCACGGCTCTGGGACACCTCCAGGTTACGATGACCCCCCACTCCCTGGGCAGCTGTGCCAATATCCGATCTGAATTTGTATAAATGTCATTTGTTATAGCATAAATTATTGAATTTCTGGAAAGGAACAGCAAGCGTGAGACAAGCGGGTGTTGTCAGCAACTGAAACGAAGAACAGCTGTCCTGGGGTGGAATCAACAGTAGCAGCGTAAGCAAGATACTGAAAAAGATTTGTGTCTAGATATTTTTAACTATAGTTCATTATGTTGTTTTTTTCCACTCCAGGTTTCCTGCTTGAATCCCCTTCACACACCTAACGCTTGTCACCTGCGCTGTAGCTCTGCTGTGTTCTGCAGTAACTGCCTTTCTCTGGGCTGGAACACAAAAGAAGACCCAGTGAAGCCAGTCACTGCTTCTAGGTACTTGCAATGCCTTTTTTTTTCCCACGTGGGTTAATACAGCTCCATGGTTATTTCTGGGAAGCAGCCACAGACAGCCGGATGGTCTTTGTCATATGCTGAGAATTATCTGCCTGCTTGGGCAGGATTTGTTCTGTCACTTTGGGGCCATCGTGCCTCCCTCCAATGGGGACAAGGATTTCATTCCAGACTCTCCCAGGTCTTCCCTCTTTCTCCCCACGTGTTCCTTCCCCCCAGCCCCTACACAACAACAACATATCAGTAATTAAGTGGGCAGCTGAGCGCTGGGTGTGAGCTATTTGTGAACACTGTGAGGACACCCCTGCGCCCAAGCGAAGCCATTTCATATTCTGGGGATGTTTTTTTTTTCAGATGTCTTTTTGTAGCAATATCGGCACAAAGAACTACAACTTCTGTTTCTCTGAAACTCTATGGATGTGTTAAACCAAAGCATGGAAATACAGATTCTCTTTTTTTGCCACAGTTAAATGAAGTAATAATAGGATAATGATTTTATTTATTTTTCAGGGGTGAATGTTCACTTTTTGCTCTCTGAAGCAGAGAGGAACTTCCAGGACTGATCACAGGTAATGGCAAACTCCAACGCTTTTTGTTATTTTTATGATGTTTTCTCATCCCAAGAAAAAATGAGAGAGAAGCAACAAATTCTTTTCCTGGAACTGAAAAAGATTTTTTTTTTTTTTTAAACCAGAAAATTGCCTCTCTTTGGAAAAAAAAAAAAAAAAGGAAAGAAAGAAAGAAAAAAAAAAGCCCCAAAGATCTGCCATTGGAGATGAGAACTGCTGAGGTCCTGAGGTAAGATTACAGGAGATGCTTCTCCTGTAAACCTCTGCCCTCAGCTGCAGCATCTAAGAAGGCTTCAGTTGCTGGGGCAGCTCTCAGCTGTGCCAGGCTCTGCTGCTTCTTTCTGTACCCAATTACACACACCTGTGTGAGTGTTCACTTACTGTTAGGTAAAGGTGAAGTGGAATCACACGTGTAGAAGTTGTGTTTTTTGAACGAGGAGCATTTATTCTTCCATGTTCTTAGGATGCATGGCCGCTTGCTCTGGCTCCTGCCAACCTGCCCTGCTGCTTCCCCAGGTCTGTGCTGGAGCTCCCACTCTGCAGTGCCACTGTGCTGAGCTGTGCCCACAGAATGGAGAGGGAAACCCTTCCCATTCTCCATGGGGATGGAACTGGATGATCTTTAATGTCTCTTCCAACCTAAGCCATTCTCTGATTCTGTATCTTTTCTGGAATAGAAATTTCCAGAAAGAACTGTTCTATTTTTGTTAGGGTTTTTTTTTTTTTTTTTCTGTTCTAAATCCTAAGGCCTTATCTCCTGTTGCAATAGCATTCAATTACAGCCAAATTTTTATCTCACAGCAGGTAAAAATGAGAGAGATGAAATCTCTCCAGCCCATGTTTTGTGGGGGCTGTTCGCAGTCAAATGGAATCTCTGATTTTTTTTTTTAAAGCAACAACATAAACTTCTTTCAGGTGCTCATAATAAATATGAATAACAAATAGATAAAGAGCAAAACCCAGCAGAGAGAGAAGGGAACTGGAGGCCTGACTTACCCCTGCTCAGCTCTCAACTACAAAGTAAATGCCAGGCTGCCATTCCAGCTCACCGCGGTTCGTTCATTTGCAGGTTATGCTCAAGCCTGCAGCGCAGGGCAGCGGAGGGCGGTGGGACTTTCCAGGTCCAAGCATGTGGGCAGCACGTGGCAGCAGCACCGACAACGTGGCAGCCAACAGTTCCAGGTCTGACCTCTGCATCTGAGCCTGGAGCAGGTACGTGAGGACCCTCTGCTTTCCCCAGCAGCCCTGGCCCCCAGAGCACACTGCTGCCGGCAGCTGCACTGCGGCCGCCCCACTGTCGCCTTCTTGGAAGCTTCAAGTGTTCTTCCAGAGCTTTCTGGACATCGGTTTGAATGAGCTTGCAGTGAATTTGGAGCTAAGTTACCTGTTCTACACGTTTGGGGTTTTGTCACTCCGTTACTGGGTTCTCAGGGCATCCTACAACGTGCGGGCTTGCTCTGGTGCTGCAGTGGGTGCTGCCACAAACCACAGCGAGGCCCTGGAGGCCGCGTCCCGGCGTGGTTCCGTGCCCGGCTTTCACCAGCTAAAGCCTCAGCAGCCACCAGCTCCCAACTTACCTGCAGGCGCTATCCGCGTTCGTGGGGACAAACTAAGGGCAGGACCCAGGCTTGCGGGCTGGGCTGCGAATTCACTTGGCTTTGGTGCCTTTAATTCAACATTATCACTGCTGGTTGCTATTTAATTTGAGAGCGGTGCCCACGGCCCGATTTAAGCCTGGGCGTCCCATGGTGCTTGGCGTTTTGCAAAGAGAGGAGACAGTCCCTGCCCCGAAGAGAACATCACAGGAACTTTTTTTTCTGGTGATTTAATCATAATATTGACAACTTTATCAAAAATTACAAAACTGATATTAAAAAAATTTCTAATTCTTAGTAAGACTAGAATGGGTTTCTTTTTTTAAAAATAGAAAAGCACTTTTATGCTACTGCTCTTCTGGAATTCTCACATTACAACCCTACATAGCAAAATACAAATGTAGCTAAGAAAGGTAGCAGGCCTAAGGTACTTCAGTCCACCACGAGCCCTCTAACAACTCTATACCATCAAACTCAGGGACTCCAAAAGGGTATCACAGAACTTAGAAACCTTCTGCAAAACTCAGTTAGGAAATACCTGGTAATGTTACGTTCCTTCTAAATCCTTAGACTGTGAGTATGAGACCTGGGACAGCAGAGGTGGGAATTATTATTACTTTTTTCCCTCTGTGAGTATTACTTTCGCAGCTGATACCAGCAAAACATTCTCTGCAAGAAGCGAAAATATGAAGAAAATCCATTGGAACAAATGAAAAATATCCTTTTTTTTTTTTTTCTTTTTTTCTTTTTTTCCATGGTGTTCACAAAACGCACCATAACAGAATAGAGGAATATTTCCTTTCCTCGGAACGCCCCATCCGCGCCGGCACCGCGGAGCGGAGGAGCAATAAATAAATAAATAGCGGGAGCTCGTCGCTGCGGGACGCTTCTGTGTCACTGTGCCACGGAAGGACAAAAGCCTCGTTCCACTTTCCACAATGGAGTACTTTTTTTTTTTTTTTCACCTTTTAAATATAGGAATTCTCTCTTAAATTAGAAAGTAGGCAAAAAGTATTTTTTTTTTTAAAGTTTCATTTTAAGTTCTTCTATTAGAAAAAATAGAGATTTATTAAACAAAAAATAATAAGGTAGAAAGAAGGGTTGGGCCTCCATCAAAAAAGTATATTATGCTTTAATGCAAAGAGAAAGAAATGGCTCTATGGGCAAAATTCAAGTATGAGTGACCAGTTTTTTAATCGTAAAGTAGGTGCAACATTTTTTAAAATGTTACAACACCGCATGACCTGTAATGCTCACAATATTTACATTAACTGCTTACATGAAACCATAAAAACTCTAAAAGAGAAAAAAAAATGGTATGGACTGAAACAAACTACTCCTAGCACCCACATCAATGCCATTATTAACCAATGAAATCAAGTGCACAAAAAATACTTTACATAGTCTACTGATGTAAAGTATACATTGGTGAGGAAGTACAAACCTAAGGAGTCAGATGCCAAAAGAAGGTTGCTCGATACAAACTCCGCTCTAGGACAGAAAGCAAAGGCAGAACGCAACCCAACGGAACCAGGCACGCACGCAGGCACGCGCACACCCGCGGCGTGGCCATCCGACACAGGCGGGACACACGGCAGCAAAGCGGGCTGCGATGGGAATGGACAACATCAACTCTTGGAACATAACGAACACATCAACTTGGAACATAAAAATGCCAACTAAGCTACACAAAAAAATCACTCCACATGAGTTTGCATGTAGGACCGTGGCGTTACACACATGACAAATGAACCTACCCCGCGGAAGGAAGGGCTCCTGCTCCAGGCCCCTGTAGCCAGTGTAGCTATTGCGATCCCTCGGGCTGGGGAAGGAGGAGAAAGAGCTGTTTGGTGAGACACGAGGAAGCGGTGAGCCCAGAGGGAGTGCTCTGCGCTGGGGCCCTGGGGACTGGGTCCTCGGGGCCAGCTGGCCTCTGACACAGGGCTGCTGCTCCCGGAGCCAGGGGGATGCTGACTGCCACCAGTGCTGGGCCAGGGGAAGACAGCGGGGGGCCCTGGCAGTGCCCGGGGGCCACAGTGGTGACCTGGGAGCTATTTCGGGAAGCCCTGAGGACAGAAGGTGTCACTGCTTCCACCGCCATCACCACCATCCACGTGAAAAATGTATGAGCTAGAATGGAAATAACGTTGTGCTACACTTCCGTTCGTTAATTTATAATGGCTCATAGCTTTAGACTTTTAAATCTGTAGTGTATTAATTTTTTCTACATTTGTTTCACATTTCTCACTTAATATAACATAAATAATTTGGTTAATAGATTTAACCTGCACATTTCAGCCACATTAATATATATAAGAAATCTGTTAATGGTATAAATAATTCTTTTTAAATAAAATAAATCTGATATGTTACATAATACTGATAAAAATTACTGTTGCTAATAGTTCTGTAAGCCACCCCCTGATTTTCTCTTTCAGCCCCGTGAGATGGGTCTGGGATTACACCTCTCCGAGCGCTGGGAGCGTGCCCGTGTGTTCTGCAAAACCAATCTGCAGCTGGCACCGATCGCGTCGCTGGAGCCCCACTAACAGCCAGCGCGATGCTCAATGACATCAGGTAACTCAAGCTAATCAACCTAGTGCTTGGGGGTCAGGGTTACTGGGGATAGAAACTCTTGAGTTTAGCAGGTGGCTATGAAACCTTAACTACAGAAATAGCTGACTAAAATAGCCCGTCTACTTTTTTTTTTTTTTTTTTTTTTTAATAAAATCTACACCGTTCTACTTTAAAAGTTAAGTAAATAAAAATGCAACCAACAGTTGCAGCCTTTGAATCATTACTTAGAGCTGTGATCCCACGTCCCGTTAGGAATCTGCAAGGTTGCACTCTCCTACAGAGACCTGAAATGGAGTACAGTACTTCCAGGCAAGGTTCATTCCAAACAGACAGGATAAATGGACACTCAGTGGCGTGAAGTGTATGTCATAATTAAGGTATTACATAATCATGCCTTCTCTCTGCTGTTAAATACAAAAACAGCATCTTTTACATTATCATATAAAAGCATTTAGGCTGTATTTTTATTTATCACTTTACACTGGTAGTCTCTTGTATGTGTACTCAATAGAAACCAAAGAATTTTGTACACTATTTTTTTTGTACAATAAAAGATAAAGTGTGCATTAGGTACGCTTGTACATGACAATATTGTACAATATTTACATTTCAGATATCACCATGAAATTCTGTATTATCTATATACACAAGGAAAATTTCTCAGAAACATTTGGACTATTTCTTATAATCACAATTTTAGTATTATAGAAAAAAAAAAAAAAAAAAAACAACTCAGTAATCATCTGACATGGTTACTGTAACCTTCCCAGACTTCTGATTGGCTTTTCCAGCAACCGCTCTCCCTCCTGCTCATCCACACCACTGTACCACGTAGCACCCCGCGGCGGCGGCCGTCTTCATATAAATATTGATATAACCACGTCTATATCAATACCTACATACAGACTTATGTGCACGTTCGTTTTGATAAGTACTGGACCAGTAACAATGACATTCAATGTTATCTAGAGATCTTCCTCCTCTTGGGTTTTGGAGGCTTCACTTGTCTGTCTCCCTGCGGGATTTGGTGGACCTAGAAAGAAGTACAGTCACATGTTAGTGAAGAACACCGGGCAGAATAACCAGCCAAAAGCCAATGAGCTACAGACTGCTGAGATGCTGCCGAGCTGCCCTCATGGAATCAATAAGGCTGGAAAAGCCCTCTCAGATCCCCAAGTCCAACCCCAGCCACCCCCACCATTCCTACTGCCCACGTCCCTCAGTGCCACATCCCCACGGCTCTGGGACACCCCCAGGGATGGTGACCCCCACTCCCTGGGCAGCTGTGCCAGTGCCTGACCGCTCTTTGGAGAAGGAATGCTTCCTAACACCCACCCTGAGCCTCCCCTGGTGCAACTCGAGGCCATCCCAGTGGCTCTCAGCACTTCACATTTACAGGGGCACCAAGTTCCATAACTTAACAGCCCTGGGGAGAAGAAGGCAGCTCCCGGCTGCCGCAGTGTGAGCCCCAAAGCTCTGCGACCTCGGGGAAAGTGCCAACTGAACCGCAACCGCAGTCACGCCGCATTCTGCGAGACAAATCTTTATCAACCATTTTGACAGTAGCAATTAATTAAGAATTATATGTTGAGAAAACACTGTTAACGTGAAAAAAAATCCATCAAATTCAGGATGGCAGCAGCACTGCTAAGGAACGAGCTCTGACGAGCAAGCTGTTCCCCGCCCGTCACTACGTGCAGTTCTCCGGTCTGAGCTCGGTGCTGGATGAAGCACCGCGCGGTGCCACCACCATCTGCCGGCGGCCGCAGCTCCTGGCCACAGCCGGGCAGAGGCTCCGCATCCCTGAGCATCGCCGCCAGTCACCTCCTGCCTCCTTCCCCAACGCCTTCAGGCCACGACCATTTGCTGCTCATTCCGTGGCTCTTACCGGCACAAATGATGATTTGAGCTCATTATCTTGTCTGCACATTTAAAGTGTAACTGATGACTGAGCTGCGGGAGCTGAAAAAAGTGCAAGTCACCAGAAAGGGAATCATTGATTCCCCGTGATTGTTTCTAAGGATCATCATTTTCATGGAAATAAACCTTGATTACAAATTTTGGGGCCAGATAATTAAAATATAAATCAAGGCTAAGCAGTGAGACGCAGGCTGGTGGAGCAGCTTGTCGGCATGACGGAACCATCCATCAGCATGTCCCGCTGCAGCGCCTTCCCCTCAGCCAGCCTGTATCGGAATTGAACGCGTACCACTTATAATTTTATAGCCCTGCTGGATTTAGGTATGAAGGAAGGATAGCTGGCACCGGCAGGACGGTGTCCGAGCATTTAAGTGCTGCTGTAACTGACACTAGAGATGCAAGTGCCGTACGCAGCCCCATCTATTTGCACCAGACCTGCAGTCAGATCCGGCTTTTACATCAGAACTCAACCTCGTTTCATTAAATTCCCAAGTTTCACCAAAAGGCTTGGTTTTGTTATTACTTATGGCAACCACTAAGAGCTGCTGAATAATTTATTTAAAATTTCATGGTGGTTCTGAAGTCAGCTCCACGTCTGCAGTTCAGAGCAGATTTCCTTTTATGTACTCCAGCAGCTCCCGTGCAGCCTTACTCATTCTCCCAAGTATGCATGCGTACACGCATCTAGGCTATCAGGAGAAAGAGATTATTCTCTGTTCAAACAATGTATAAATTAATAATTATAAGAATTAGCAATGCTAAGATTGGGGAGGCTGTACTGCGATACACTTCTTTGCATTTCCACGTGTGTTTTAAAGACATTGCAGACATGTTTTAAACACGAAGATGAGCGCACTGTGATCATAAATACGATTCTATGATTACATGAGCAAAATTTTATCGTATTTATTGGTCTGACACAATCACAGCGTGAATGTCTTTAAAAGAGAGCTGCTAGCCGTGATGTTGGGAAGACTCCACCTCACTTGTCAGGACAACTTCCACGTCAACATAAGGAAAACGTTATTCCAAGAGTTCGATGTGCAAAAGAGCAATGCTTTTAAGCGTGGTTTCAATGAATGAGGCGGGTTTGTGTCGGCAGCCAGAGACAGCCCCACAGCACACGTGGCACTGCCACTGCCCCAGGAGCTGTCAGCTGCACGTGGAACCACACACGGGCACCCAGCTTTTGAAAGCAGTGCAACTGCAACGCCACTCAAGGGATGCATCTTTTCCCCATTTTTCACAACAACCAGACATTTGCAAACGGTTTGCAAGGCAAGAAAAATACTGACAATTCCACATTAGTTTACAAAATGAAAACAGTTCTCTTCGAAAGGAACCCCAACCAGCAATCCCAGACCTCAGCCAGCATGCACCCACAAACAGAGACAAAGGACACAGTTATTGCCAACGTGAAAAGAAACTTACATTCCCAGACATTTTGTCTAGTTCACTCATGGCCTCATGTATAGCAGCTTCTAAATGGTTATTTAGCTTTCCACTTCTAGGAAGAAAAGATTGATGGCATCAGTAATTCTTAGTAGCAGAAAAACACTTAAAATTAATAATAAAGACATTAACTCATCAGACACAGTCTGGCATCCGCAGAGCCTCCCAGGTTGGTGCAGCACAAACAGCGCAATCGGATCTATAAATATCACGATGCCGGCTAAAGGCTCGTGTTAGAACTACAGCAGAAAAATAAAAGACAGCGCTTCGGCGACGTGTACTGTTAGTTACAGCATCCACAAGACAAATGGCATCGAGGAGAACAAGAGCACTTGGCAGGAACCCAGCACTCTGCGCGATCTGGTGTTGGGTATTTCCTACAGAACACCAACATCCCCTGGACCACAGCAATTGTAAGATGAACTGAAACAGACTCATACAACAAAGCTGGACGTATCCACGTGGGCTTCTGACGCCCTGCAGCTGGACTGCTGCAAAAACAAGTGTAGGTTTTACAGTGTAGACAAGCGATGGCACCTCTGGATGCAATAAATGACAGCAGAATATTGTTAGGTAGCAAGGTAACTTGCTGGAAAGGTAAAGTAACGATTCCATCTATAATACAGCCTCATTAATAACTGATAGCATTGCTGAGTTTAATGTCATTTAGCAGCAGCTTTCAGATCTCAGATTCCTTATGTAACAGGAAGTTATTTAGTCACCACCAAGCTCTGTTGGCAACCCTATATATGTCTTTTGTGGATTTTTTCCTCCACTGTTTCAAGATCTTTTTTTGTCAGATAACTGAAAACCAAACAATGTTTGGGAACCCAAACTGAAATACTTTTCCATATTACTTCCCTAAAATTTGGTATTAAGTTAATAGAAGTTAATCTCAAATAGCACCGACGAGCTCTGTTCTATAAAATGCAGAACTGCATTTGAGGTGACTCAGCAAGAAACTAATGTGATACTGGGAGTTCAGCAGCATTTCACTAGTAACCAGTTCTAACAAGACGCTGGTGAACACTGAAATGGCACAGAACAGTTCCACTGTTTCTCTGTTAAAAGGATCAGGGTGTAGTTTTTCACTGGGGATGTGGGTTTCTCTTTTTTTTTTCCCCCCATAAACTCAATAGAAAGTACGGCAAAGCCAAAAATGATCGATGTGACTTCATCTAGGCTGATATTCGTTGTCACTAGCACTAGCAATTAAAATAATGAAAAGAAATATTACATAGGAGGTTGATCTCTTCCCTGTCCTCCTTCATGTATTGCCTTTGGGTAGGAGCTTGGCTAGCCGACTGCTTGAGGTCTCTTCCACCCCTACCAGATGCTCATGTAATTGCTGCCAGTAGCCCAAACAGCCCTTTGAAAGCATTTGATCTACAAACGATGATACGCAGTCTTAACACACTGCTGCTATGTTTTTTTTACTAGCAACACTTCACTTTACTAGGAAGATGATGAATTGCCCTCAAGCAAACCAATGTTTCAGAAGGGCCCATCACTGAGACATTCATTTATAGCAGGCAAAACCCTGACAACCAGAGAACCTGACATCAGATGAGCACATGCAACAGGTCGCTGGTGAGCTGAATCGACCTGCAACTAGCACAGATTTGGAGGCAAAGAGCTTAAAATCTTCACAGAATCGTTAAGGTTGAAAAAGCCCTCTCCAATCCCCAAGCCCAAGCCCAACCCACCCCACCATGCCCACTGCCCACGTCCCTCAGTGCCACATCCCCATGGCTCTGGGACACCTGCAGGGATGGTGACCCCTACTCCCTGGGCAGCTGTGCCAGTGCCCGACCACTCTTTGGAGAAGGAATTGCTCCTAACTGCTAGCAATTTTTCCTAATGATAGGAACACAAAGAATGATTTCAAGGTTAAGGCACCTGAACATCACTTTGAGGATCTGGATGTTAACCTTGCTCTGCTAAAGACACCGAACTGATGCACTGCAAGTCCACACTCTTGATATAAATTTCTCTCGGACTTCTTTGCCTGTCTTCTTTATTACAGAAGTGTCCAACCTGATGTCAGTACCTGGTCTGTGCAAGTGCTGGGTACTTATCCAAGTGGCAGCAGAAACAGAGTTGTATGCCACATGTAACGACTCAATCTAATGGTTAATGTTCCAAAATTGTGGACTTGGGTGGAACAAGATGCACATGCACCACAGAAGACCATAAGGAGGTCAAAAGCTGTGTCAGATACATCCAGCACAGAGCACAGGTCAAAGAGAAGGAGATACGCTCTGGTCCACGAAGAAAGAGCAAAACATTTGAAACATAAAAGAAGTAGAAGTAGAAATACGGAGTAAAACCTGTACAGGCTGCGAAGTAACCCTATGAAAAGGGGCACCCCGGGCCCCAGGCTGCTGGGGTACCTGACAGCTGCTGCTTCCTAACGTGCAAGCAATGATGCAGAACCAGTAATGCCACAGAAAGGCCAGTGGGTTCAGTGCAATTCCGGACAACTCCTGCAACGTGCTAAATCTGCAACTGCAAACCAGAAGACGGCAGCTTTTCCTAAACTGCACTGCTTACTCCAGCTTCAACTCCTCTTTACACGTGCTGCTGCTGCCACCTTCCTCAAGTCGCGTATTCTGCTTCATGGAGCAGCAGTAGCTGGGGGTGCCAGCAGCCCTCCTGGCTGCTCAGCGCTCGTCCTCAGACTGCACTCAGATATTCTGAGGATGGCACTGAAAAAAACCCAACGTTGTCTCGCTGGCATTAAAAATATTTCTCCTAAGTGCCACATGACATATAAATAGAGGAAAAGCTTACACCTTAAAAGGAGTTGAGGGCAAATAATTATTTAATTCCTGAAAGTCTATGTTTATTGCTCTGAGACAGCAGTGCAAACTGTCTGAATTCTCACAGATACAAAGTATTGCACTTTCACTGCAACGGTAGATATTAAACACCACCATCCTGGAACAACCCCAAGCTCTACTCCTGTCCTGACAGCTGTCAAGATTTTTTTTCTCCTAAAGCCAATTTCATTTCCCTCTTTTTGTGCATGCTTATGCTTCACCTCCTCACACGTTTCCCAGTCTTTCTATCCTTGCATGTCTGTAAATGAAGGCTAAAAGGTGAGATGAATCCAGCTGGGTCACAGGCGTGTGACTGTGCTTGGGAGCCACTGGCTGGCTAAATGCAGGCAGACATCACCCACTGTGAGCAGCCCCACTGCAATGGGAAACAACGGAACTTATCTGAATACATCCGGGCTCTGCCTGCTGCAGCAGCCGACAGAGGGAGAGGGAAGAGATAAGAAGGGCAGATCTTGTGAAAAATTGGATTCGGTCAGAGTAGTTTGGATATAATAACTTTTTTTTTGCAGTAAATGAGAATCCCACACATGAAAGCTCAAACAAGCAGGCTGACATTTTACAAAGGCTACAGTAAATATCAGAAGATGCCATAAAAATGCAGTAATCAAAGATCTCGGATGATTATCACAACCAGCGCAAGGAATTCAGAAAATTAACTTCTCAGTTTGGCAGATCTGAAAGGGTCCCCAAGGGGAGAGTCCCTGGAAGCAAAAGAACGTGATTATTCATCTCACCAGAAAACAAATGAGCACGCACTTACTTTCTGTTCCTTTTCCTGGCTCGGTTGTAAGCTTCTAGACCTTCTGTTAGTGTCTTCAACTTCTCTGGCTCCACCTGAGTGAAGGTATGAACACCAAACCACATTACCCAGACCTGCAATTATCAAACACTGCTTTTACTTTACTGCTAGACATGCATTACTGTGGAGCCTAAAGTTCACCGCATCTGTAAGACAGAACCGTCCCAGCAAAGAAGAAATCAATGTACAGCAATGCACACCCCCTCAGACAAGTATGTATACATCATAATTTCTCTCCGTATCCACGCTACCAATACAAGTACAAAAAGTAATAACACAGCACGTAGGAAAACAAAACTAAGAGGGAAAGGAAATGCTCCAGAACCTAGTTTGTCTTTACAGCATTAATACAATACTGTCGCTGAGTCTCATGTTCCGTACTCACTCCACAGACACACCCGACACCTCTGCAGCTCCTCGGATGCGTTACAGTAGCACTGTGCCTAATGTGTGCAGTACAATTTTTACAGACGGCATCGACATGAAGGTTTGACACGGCCTCACAGTTTGGGATGCAGCACTCAGGCCCCAGCCCAGCAGCGCTGCTGGCACACCCACGCTCATTCCTTTTGCAGAAGAGCTGCAGCACACGCTCCAGCTGAAGGCTTCTGGCCTTACAGAGACTGGGGTGGGACGGGGAAGGAGCAACGAACGTTGGTTGTGCATGCTGAGTCAACACTTCCAGCCAGTGCTCGCAGTGGCCAACTGATTCACCCAACCTGGGGACAGTCTTTCCAATTTCTGTCCTTAAGTGCATGCTTTAGGGCTCTGCTGAGTCAGGAATGAAGCTGAGCTGTGCTGCACAGGGCTGCCGAGCTGGTGTCGGAGGCACTGCAACTGCAAACTTTCAGTTCTCCTGAAATCAACCAGAATTGTTATCTTTTGAGCAATAAACCACAGCGTCTGACCACCGGTACCAGGCAGCGCTGCTGCAAACGACACAGACATGAAAGAAAACCAAAGGCATCGTCTGCGGGACCTTATCATCTGCATTCTCTAAACATGATCCCACTCAACACTCGGTACTGCTTGGATTTGGTTCACAGCCATTTCTGCTTTTAAAAACAACAAAGCAAAAGATGTTTAAAATACATCACTTAAAAGAAAATGAACTGATAAATTCCTTCTTTGTAACAGCATTATATTTTGCTGACTTATTTGCATAACTTAACAAGAACCTTACAGAGCATTTGTTTCATTAAAAAGTACAGCCTGTCTTTTAACACAAAGCAGATTAAATCCATAAATACAAATTTATTGAGCATGTCTACATACAACCCTGAATATTAATTTAAATACAACTTGACTTGAAACCCAACCTTTCAGTTACTAAGTAATTTATATATTCACAATGAGGCTTATTTTAGATGTGACAATCTGATGTTAATGAGTGAGCAAGTTGTCAAAACGTCTGGAAATAATGGCAAATAAAATACACATTTAGAGCAAATTTCACGCTTGGAACTCAACGCATCTGATCACAAACTTGGTTAACAGTGCAGCTGCAGGAACCTTAAAGACCAGTGGTTCCTGGGGAAGGCTGCACACAGGGAGGCAAGACTTCTGTTCTCATGAGATGGGGCTGACTAAGCAAGCAAGGACTGTGGCACTTCTCCCTTAGAAGTCCCTTAAAACCATGCTTACTTTTAATGCGAGGCTGCAAACAGTTGGCATCATTCCTTTCCTAACCAGACTTAGTGAAAGCACAAATGCATACACGCACAGTGCTGTCTGCTGCAAAGCTGCAGAGTTTTTAAGGATAAGTATTGAGACCAGAAAGCGCACATGACGAGAGCAGGCTGGGTGCAGACGTGGCCAGTTTGGGGCCCCGCACTGCCATGGCGTTGGCAGAGGCTGCGCTCCTGTCCAAGCTCAGGTTCAGCCCTTCACCTCATAACACGTCTGCAAAAAACGCCATGGAAAAACACATTTTTCAAACTGAGCAGAATTAAATGGTGGTCATGTGATCTTCCTGATGCTTTACACCTGAAACTTTACTGTGAGACAATGCTGTCACGGTTACTCAAGCTGTACGGCATCCTTAGCCACGATATTTAGATATATATATGGGTATATATGGATGGGTGTATAAGGAACATGTCTGCCATTAGGTACAGAAGAAAGTTCAAATGTGCATATTTGCATGAAGAGTTGGTACTGTGCTGGATTAAAAAGGGACTCACGTCATGTTACAAAAAAAAAGAGCATCTTCCTTACTGGAACTTTGTGATAGCACAACAGTAAAACAGAAACAAACCCCCTCCCCCCCCAGCCAACACTTGTCTGACGCAGCACCAAATGGGGAACAGAACACGGTATTATCAGCAACTGTAACAGATACGCTGGGATTAATCATATCACACGCCTTCATTTACAATAACCCATTACAATACTAAATAATACATACAGATTGGATTTCCAGGACACTGATAAATCACACCTATTATTATCTCTAGCACTAGAAAAGCTCAGCTTCCTTAGGGAAATATCTCTACGGGCTGATAAAAGCCCAGTGTTGTTTGCCAGTCTACAAAGAATGTTCATAAGCCAAACTGTCATGAAGCAGCAAAACCTGTTTTTCCTATTGTAAACTCTTTAGCAACAGGTACTAATTAGCTGTAAAATCTGAGAGAAATTAAGTTGTGCTATTGTAGAGAAGAAGCTGACTGTCAGCGTGCTTCCTGGGCATACAATAGTGGATAGTTATTTCAACTACAAAACCCTCTCTTGAAATGCTGCTTCTAGGCTGTTTTACATACATCTATTGCAGCAAAAAGGAAAAATCCCCAGAAGGAAAGCAGCAGCACCTTCCCAGTCGGACAGCTCTGCTCAGAAACACAGAGCAGAACCAATGGGAGGCCCCGTGGGGTCACACCTGTGACGTGCACTAATGCCCCACTCCAGCTGCTCTGCTCAGAATAGTACCATTACATTTAATGCCCACATTCTTTTAAATGAAAATAAAAATCAAAGTATGATTTCAAGAACAGAGATCATACAGTGTACAATGATACCCTGCAACACAGCTATAGCAGTGGCACAGTAGAACAGAATATCCCAAGTTGGAAGGGACCCGTAAGGATCATTGAGTCCAACTCCTGGTTCCATGCAGGGAAGTTAACACACGATTACACAAATACTTTAAAAGACCATTTAAGACGACTCCTCTGAAAATATACACTTCTTCACACTTCTTTTCATCTCCTTCACACCTCCCCGTACCCCACAATTCAACCTGAAATCCTGACCTCTGAACGGTCATTCACTCTGCACTTGTTGTTGGAGAGGAGGAGACATACAGGTTTAGCTGTTATTAAATGGAAGGCCTTCTGATGGGAGAGCTGATCCGTGGGCCTTCCTGGTGAGGAACGTGAGCCAGTCCCTCTGCTGCATCCCCACACGTTGACAGCGCTGTGCCAGCAGCAACACGCGCATCTCCGTGGCGTAGAGGAGATCCGTACATTGCTTGCCTGTTGTTTGTGCTTCAGTACCCAGTAAAATCTATGCCATTAAGTATTGTATTGCACGGTACGTTTACATAATGCACACAAGAGACAAAATTAAAGGAAGTGTGTTTGAACAAAAAGCTATCATACATTTTGGTAACCACAAATTGAGAGTAAAGTTAAAAATGGCTAAGGAATGCAAATGAAAAAAAAAAAGAAAACCAGCTCTTTATAAAAGTTATAAAAAATAAGCTTTTAAAATTATGCAGGTGCAATGTAACAACGGTATCCATCATTCCCATGGACAGCAACACTGCTCACCTCCTCATTTTTCCAGTTTCAGTCTCTTACAGTTTGTGACCTATCTCATTTGCCAATACTTTTAAGAGTGATCTGCAGCTTGGTGATCCAACCTTTATGAGGAATGAGCTCTTCAGCTGCCAATCCTGTTAGTAAGCATGCTGATCGCTCTGACGTGGATATTTTTGTTCCGTGTACTCACACGGGAGCTCTGAAACCGCTTTGCCTAAGGAGATCAAGGAAGAAGCCAAGTTCTGCTGAACTAAGCTTGAAGCCATCCTGGCCAGGCAGCGCTCCAGTTATTTATACTACCAATTCATCTAGAACACGTGGGATCATTGGAGGAAATTATGTGCATCAGCCTCAGATAACTCTACGGGCAGTGCAGGGAGAGCAGCTACGGTTACGATGCAGAGATAGCAGATGGGGCTCAGAAGTTCCTGAGCTGCACACGGGTGGGATGCAGAGGCTGCTGGTGGAGAGCTCCGCATCTTGTGCTCGTACTCTCTGCTGGATAGCTCCCATTGGACACTTTTTGGGCAAAGGAGTACTTTGGTCCAACCTACTGTGGCCATTCTTACGTTTTTATGACTGTTGTCATGCAATCTACCAGGCAGGAGTATGTGAAAAGATGTAATTTTCGTGTGGTTTGCTTTCTCTGTGCCAGAGGTAAAATGATATTTTGTGAGGTCTTTCTTTTCTACTTACTTATTTCTTAAATTTGCATTTTTTTTTTCAGATTGGCACTTAGAAAACATTTACACATGGAAGATATGAAACAGATTATGAAAACCACAAAAATATAATCTTATACACCTCGTGGAGACTAGAACTTGAAATATTTATCATACATTTTCTGACAAGCACACAATTAGTGTTCAAAACCCTGGATTTCACAACAAAAGAACAAATTAAAATGCTTTCCCTGCTGTAAGATATTGCAGACCTCCTCTCAGAACGAAAGAACCCACGCGTTTCACCCCAGAGCGTACGTGTCGCTCAGCACGGTTTTACTTATTACAGACTCCTCACTCCGATGAGATCACAGTTTTCCTTTTTGTAGTTCCCACCACTTTTAGATGCCTCCATATTCCTCACACATTCAATCTGGTTTTTTTGGACACAACTATAAGTTCAGCTATGGACACGCTGTTAGGCTAATGATTTTTTCTTGAAGATACCTCTCACCCAGCAAGGCTTTGGTGCATAAACCAGGTAGCGAAGCACTATCAGACCAAAATACGACCTGTTTTTTCACAGCACTGCCAGAAATTTCTCAATAGACAACTACAGTATCAATTCAGTTCTGCAAGCTATAGCATGAAGAAAAAGCAATTTGTACTATTAAAATAAGGCAAAGAAAAAAATAAAGAA
This sequence comes from Numida meleagris, assembly GCF_002078875.1. Lineage (NCBI taxonomy): Eukaryota > Metazoa > Chordata > Aves > Galliformes > Numididae > Numida > Numida meleagris. The sequence goes on along the minus strand of NC_034413.1, from coordinate 69,439,868 downwards.
CTGAGATAAAGGTTTGATACACGTTTGTATAAGCATTAGTACACACGTGCATGTAAACAGATAGATAGATAGATATGTGCATATATATATAAATATACCTTCCCCTCCTCAGCGTTTTGTTGACATGAATTGTGAACGTCTTCTTCTCTTACTAGTTTTCCAGGCCATGAAGTCAGTCCTTTGATTTGGCCCCAGACCAAGTCGCCAACATTAAACGTCCTCGGCCTGTAATGGATCAGCTCGTTTGAAGAAGGGGAATCTGGATTCCTTAGGTCATCTTCACTACTGATGCTTTTAGCATCTGAAGGGCTAGGCACACACCCATTAATGCTTTTGGCATTAAAATCTCCATTGTAATGGATGTAGTCTTTAACTAACGAACTTTCCAAACTATTTGAGGAACTTGGAGATTGCTCTTCCAGAATCAGGTCTTGTTTAGAAGTGTTCAGCAACTCCCCGTATCCTCTGTTCTGCTGAGGCCTATTTCCATTTATGTGTGCACATCGTTCCACAGTGTTCTCCAGTCTTTCCTTAAAACTCATCATAGTTCTTTTGTAATTGTTATACCTGAAATTCTCCTCCAACATTTTATCACTTTGACAGTTTCGCTGTGATAACAGTATCTGATGCTGCTCGCCTTGCAGTAATGGCAGTGTGGAGATGTTATTGGGCCTTTCGTGACAAGGACTACTATGGATATGGGTGGAGTGGTCTAGAAACTCCTCACATTTCCACCTATTTATCTCACCGACAGGACTTTGCTCCCCTTCCCACTGTTTTTTGGGTGTGTTACAACTTGTTGGTTTGTAATATTCATACCCATCCCCTTCACTTGAATTTTTACCATGCTCTGAATTCTTCAGTACTCGCGTTCCTCTAGCGTTTCTTATCCTACCTTCATGATCAGAAACAGCAATGTTTCTTCCATGGATTACTGCACTGACAGCACTAGAGAGATTTAGCGGGTCACCAATTGAGGCTGTGAAGGCACTCATGGCACTCAAAGCTGGAATGGGACTCATTTGCGTGGTACTGCTAACGGCAGTGGTGATCACTACTTGCATTCCCTTGCTTGCAGCATCTACGACTGCTTTGTAGATCGCATCCACTGATGTATCACCCTGAGCAGCGACGTTGAGGTTATCCTTTGCCTGTTGACCAAGAGATGGTTCAGTTCTTTGCTGCAAATCACACGATGTTTCTTGGAAAGGAGGAAGCATTGCGTTGGAGCTCTCGGGAACCGGTGCCATTCCCATCTGAGTGATCATTCTTTTGTTTAGGGCAGCAGCATCTTCCTGCATTCTCACCTGAAATAAGCAGAAAGATGGAAATTGCTACTGTGCTTAGAACTCCACTTCAATAGAAAACTGTTTCATTTTAATTACAAAAAAATGATACGACCTACCACTGAGCCTACATTTTCATCTCATTTGTCAGAATCTTTTTAGAGGTTCCCACCTTTTTTCTCCCAAATCTTAAACACCACCACAAAGTCCTTCAATATTTCTGTTCTCTTTTGCTCCTTTTCAGACCTCCACATTTTCTTCAGGCCTCCCTACCAGCTGTTCCTCTGGGCTCCCTGTACATCCCTCTCTCAGTTTATGGAATGTAGGCCATCACTGTTCTTTTCCAATTGGTTGGCGTTTCTATTTTCTGCCTTTCAGTCATGTGCTTCTCTCATGGGATTCTTTACTTCAGTCCCGTGTAAACCATGCCCGCACCCCTTAGTATTGCATCTGTAATGTCAGGCATGGCCACAGCAAACTGTATCCTTCAGATGAGAGTAACTGCGCTTTTTATATTCCTTGTCACACATGTAGGCAGTGAAGACCATGTCAATAATAGTGCTGCAACAAAAAACTGCATCAAACAGGGGCAAGACATTTCCAATCGCTCCCTTAAGGACTTGCCACTACTATTTCTATAACTGAGAATTTGAAACAAAAAAAAATACTGAGATGAAGCTACTAGAATTCATTCAAAAACAAAGGGAGGTAACGGGAGGTTAGAGGACTCATTTTGCAGGAGCAGTGAATTGTCTACACTGAGAGAGTGACACGGCTTCTTCCTTCTTAAGGGAAAAAGGCACTTTCTGGCAGTATGCAAGCATCCATCTTCACGACTTGAGTTCTGCAGCAACCACAGCAATACTGAATAACAACAAACACATACTGTAACTCTGCTCTTATTAACTATTTTGGTTGCTATGCTTCCTGTCTGTTTGTTAGTTGAATAGTTCACGTTGCATGATGAAGAGCTACTTAGGAGGATAGCGGAGAGGTATCGTCATTTTAGCACAATTTGTCACTGCACATTCATTCTCATCCCTGGTTTTGTCAGTCTATAAAATCTACATCCAAGCCAGCTCTTCCAGTAATTTTAGCGGGAATGTATGAGAGGACTCGTACATAGTCACCTATAATCATTTAAGTTTCTAATTACTGTAGAGTGGTATCAACATTGCCTTCTCACACCTGAACTGCAGAGTGGCCTAAAAGGGAATTTATGATCCCTTTTTTCAGAATGGAAAACAACGTTGCTGAAAATGCATAGTAATTGTCAGAACACACATCACCTATTTTTTTTTTCCAATACATAGAGCGTAACTGTTTCCAAAGAAACTATACCCAGTTTGTAAGGAAGAAGGCATTGAGTTTTAGTACAAACGTTACTGACTTGCAAAACTCAAAACTACTGACAGAGGCAAGCAGTTGTATATGCCATGCTGTCTTAAACATTCAGAAAAAAAAAAAATCAAACTATGGAGGATACGATTTTGCCAACTGAGACTTGCACATGAGTTTGAATATCGATTTCATTTTGCTTTCTACCTGGAAATTTTGGAACAGACATGCCATGGGGTTTGGGTTGTTAGCTGGGCCAGGAATTGGGGGCTGGCCTTGAAAGCCCTGCATGTTCTGATACCCCTGGAGAAGGTGCTGTTGCTGCTGATTTGAAGGAAACATCTGATTGTTGTTTAATAGTGACTGGAGATGACTCAGCTGATGGTTATTCAAAGTAGTGTTTATAGATGACATGTCACCTGTAATTCAAACACAGGGAAACGTAAGTCAGTACAGCTTTCAACAATCAGGAGGAATTCCCTTGACTTAAATTTCAACTGACTGCTAAGCAAATGCCTCTGTAAAACCACACTTTTCCCCTTCAATCTTCTATGGAATGGTCCTCGTGGCAGGTGTCTCCTACTCTTTATTCCTTTATTTCTTCAGTATTGCTTCTTTTGTATGTCACATCTACCTGGACTCTTTCTAAAGCTTTCTGACATGACTATGTTTGCCTTTGGAATGGTACACAGCCAAGTATGGCACAGTGAGCTTCTATGATATTCGGTGTCTTGGAATCTTACTCTTAGTTTCCAAAGAGTGACTGTTTCAAACAGTAGTGAGGTGGTGAGGGGGAGGAGGAGGAGGAGAGAGAGAGAAAAAAACAATTTAAAAAACCCAACAAAACTATTTGTTTCATTAACTATGACAAAATAATGTGATCTAATTGCAAACAAGCAAAGGCTTTTTGGATCATAGACATCTCAGTCCATACTCTAAACAATTTTTTAAAACATTCTAGAGAAATCACTGTATTAACGTTTTGTATGATAAGAAAATCTCACTGTACACAACAATTCTGCTTTTAGTAAAGTAAGTATAGATGGTTATGAAATAATACAGCTTGAAAACGTATCAGATCACTAGTTTTTTTTTAATATAAAGTTGATGTTTTTCTTAAAATATGCATTTGCATATTCACTGGTTAGCTGCATGTTATGAGACAAAGGGCTGAGTTCCCAGCAGCCAGTTAGCAGGTAGGCATGAGGTATTCAGTTCTGTACTTATCAGCTCTGCCACTATTTTTCCTCCTCCTCCTGTATTTATGAGTTTATGCAGTCCAAACAACAGGAGTGCTATCTACACTACATATTATAGGTAAAATTCATCAAAAGACAGAGGTGCAAACCTTATACTTAGGGACTTTACCCCTTGGTTTGGGATGTTGGTGCTTGTCAGTGAAACACCCTGGCTATCTAAGCTTCAAGATGAAGTTAAAAAAAAGACACCAGAGAAATGAGAAAACGTAAATGCACAACAAAGGGCTCAAAGGGCAACCTTCCTCTTTGAACTGACAAAGCATTCGCTTTGAGTGCTTGATGTATTTACTTTGCAGGCAGTGTGCTTTCTGATGGCTTCGGCAGCTCTGATTCATTTGGAAGCGGCCCTTGGCTGTTTCTCACCTACTGCACAGCTACTCGTACTAACCCTGTGATGCCACACGCACTTGAAATGAAGCACTGCATCCCAGAGATGCACCTATGCTTTAAGACTTGAAAAATGAACCAAGTCCAATTGCTTAGAGAATTGTAAGGTGTATATAGTAGGTGTAGGTGGCATCAGAATTAAGAATATAAAATGATTTCCAAAACCAGTATTAAATCTTCTTGAATAAAATTAGAATATAGTTCAAATGCCTTACAGTAGCAGTTATAAACAAGCTGTAACATACAAAAGCCTTATAAAAAAGTATGAGAAAGTGTAATCTTTAGAAATAGAAACTAGAATCAGAAATTCCCCCACCCCACCCCTCTTTTTTTTTTCCTTTTATATCTGTGAAGAAATTGAACTTACCAAGCAGACCTGTCCCCAGTAGAGGGTTAAGTAGCTGTGGCACCACAGAGTTACTGTTGAGTTTAGCTGGACCAGATGTATTCCCAGCATTATTAGATATGTTCAGCAATGTTTCTGCCATTGACACCACTGCTGTCCCACCACCCAGGGTTGAGACAGACAGTGCTGCCACTGCTGATGATGTAGTGGTTGTGGTAGTGGTTGCTTGGGAGGAGGTGGCTATGGAAACCTCTGGATGATTAGCGGTGTTGCCCGATGCAGAGTTCAGGACACCTCCCACCAGCTGGGGATTCAAGGCCATTAATGCTGAGGCCCCAGAGACAGCTGGGAGGAGCAGGGGGTTAGAAGTAGTGTCAGTGCCTGAAAAGCTTGGTAAAGGGTTCCCCAAGGGGTTGCTTAAAAGGGTCTCAACCCTGTTGCTTTCTGACTGATTGCTTGGCAAATGGTCAGGTGGGGCTGTCATCTGTGTTACTGAGGGCAAAGGGTTATTTTGCTGTTGCAACAGATCTGAGATGGTCAGATTGAAAGATGGTAGGGGAAGCATGGCAGCTGCTTGGGCTTGGTTCTGGAGGAGGGTTGCTAGAAGCTGAAAATGAACAGGCTGTAATACCTGCCCATCCACGTCACTGGAGAGAAAAGCTAAAGCAGCATTTACATTCGGGTTGAGAAAACCTAAAGGGTTGAGGTTGACCTCAGACTTGCCTTCTCCTGCTGAAGGCTGTAGTATATTTAATAGATTCTGGCTTAGGAGATGTTGCTGATTCACTGGCAAAGAGATAGGTAGAGAACTGAGGAGGTTTTGATTCAAAGAAGGTGGAAGATTGTTGTTTGAAGAGCTGTTCTGCGGGAAATGAAGCGAGTGTTCGTGGCCAGCGAAAGGGAAATCTCCCCCAATGGGCAGCTGGCTCTGAAGCGGGTTTCCAGCTGCAGTAGTGACTATGACACCATCTTGAAGAACAGATGTTGTCTTTGTGATGGCAGGTTGGCTGGTGCCAGCTATGGCTATTGATGATGATGGTCCTGAACCCCCTGCAATGCAAAAGAACAAACATTAATAGCATGCTGTCTGCTGGGAGACAGTCAGCTGAGTCGTAAAGTAACTACCTCAATCCAAAACAGCAATGTTTGATACCCATGCACAGGAAAGAAAATGTTTTGAGCATCAAGACTTAAAATACAAAGGAATGTGCCATCGACTACTTCATGTACTACTGGCTGGGCACATCTCATCAGAAATTCTTTAACTTTTACATGCTTGTACTTCTCCTACATTTCTTTGAATGGGGATTTAAGAGGATTTAATTCATTAATTAACTAATTAACTAAAAGCAATCATAACTCCATTTACATCATAATGGACCAATAATAAATTAGCTCCTAGGATGAAAGATCAAGGTGAGACATGAATGATGCTCAGTGAAAAGTAAGTGACCCAAGTGCAGCTGTGAAACTTATGCTCTTCTGAGAGAGCTAAGGCAAGTGAAATTACTTTGAACCACACCCTTCTACTTTATTCGTTGTAATTCACTGGAGAACAAACATTAAAAACATGTATGGAAATTATATTAAAAACGTAAAGTTATCAAAGAATTAAACTGTGGTTTTGATGCAGTAAAGCTAATTTCCATTCTCAGTTGCCCTGCAAACACAACTGATATCAAAACATATTGATTATCAGAAAGTATCATTTATCATTTTTCTATACAAGTACTACTTGCAAAGGGATATGCCACTATGCTTTCAATTGGTACAAACGGAATCTGATCTTTATGTCAATTTAGCTTAAAATACCATTTTTTTTTGCAAGTACTGTAACATATTGACAACTCAAAAAGGTACAAAATTAACATAGTTCATGAGGCATTGCACTGAACTCATGGGAAGAAAGACCATATGCTCCCTTGCAGGTACAACTATGATACTTCTAAAAAGAAATTAGATAATAAATTAACAAAAGACGAAGTAGGTACAAATTGTAATCATAAAGCACAGGATACCCTATTCTTTTGTGAGGAGAAAAATGTTAACAGAGCAATAAAATCAGTTTTGTGACAAGCGCATTTCTCTAGGTGGCTGCTTGGAACTCAATGGATAAGCACTTGAGGATAACAAAACAAGCCATGCACGGAAAACATATATCCCACTGGAGTCCCACTTATGGCTTTGCATTTAAAATTGCAGATTACGCAGGAATGGCAACACTGCCTTCAGCCAAGACCCGGCAAATGCCACCAGTGCCTGGGAACCTGGCAGCCTTGCCCTGCCCTGCTTTCCAGCTTGGAAACAGAGACTCCAAAATTACAGACAGTTGATGAAAAGCTGCTCATAAGGTAAGTCGTTCAGAAATTATTCAATACCAATATGAAAATTGTGATCGCAAAGCTATTGGTATAAATAATAAAAGCTACAGCTCTGGCTGTGAGTCTGCTCTGTGCCCGTGGGCCTGACTTGCTGGTCAGCTAACGGTGGGGCCAAGGCCTCTGACAGAGCCTCCAATACGGAACGTGACAGGAAAAGGAGGACTCTCCCAGGCACATGAGCTACTGAGACGTTCTCGAAAAGACTTTTCTGTGTATTCACAAAGAGTCTTGGGAGTACTGCTGCTTTTGTAAAGAAGCCAAGAGGAAATCAGAGTTCATACAGAAGAGCTGCAAAATTCAAAATTAATCTCAACATGCACTTGCGTTTATTTTTAACACTGCTATAAACTCTGGTTACTCCAACTCAATGAGGCAAATCCCAAAGAACCCAAACTGCGTATTTCCTTTTTTACTCATCTCCAAAACACTGTAAAATGCTTTTTTAGAGAAGGTATATAAAAACCTTTAAGATCTTCGGGGCAAAAAGCAAATTCTTTTTGTTTCATTGGAGAAAGGAAAACACTCTTACAAGAGTCCCAATCTCTCAGGGCAGGTTGGTGGCAGATCAGTTCGCTCCGGGGATGACGGTGGCACACATGAACTGGCAGATGCTGCTCTTAGAAGAGCACGAGGCACTGGGACAAAACCTTCTTGCTTACAAATAAAAGGGTGGGTTGGTTGGTTGGTGGGTTGGTTGGTTTGCTTTTGTGTTTTTTTGTTTTCCAATCAGCCTCGGGGACAGGAAGAGACAGATATATTTGGCTTATGCCTTAGGCATAAGGAAACTCTTCTATATGTAGTGCTCTCGTGAATATCAAACCTGTTTTTGGTATTTTCAAGTGGACCTAATCCCTATTTCTAATTATTTTTAATTTATTTATCATCTTATGTTTCGTTCCACTGAGGTAAATGATCACATGCTCTGTTTCAGAAGACTGCTGCTTTAGGATTTTGTCGTGCACTGGTCTCGTTTCTATCCCCCATAAAACTTCTGGAGATCTAACCTGAGAGGTCCAGAGCAACACTTGTCTTTCCTCCAGATTAATTAGGCAGTTAATCGCTACTGAAAGAAAATCTTGATGGATTCTGAGCAGAAGAGAGAGATGTGCGCATACGTCAGCCCAGATGTGAGAAGCTGGGGAACCAAGGAGGGGATGAACAGAAGAAAACAGGAGCGAGTGACTGCCTGCCACAGCTGCTGTGAACCTGCCCCAGGCAGACAGACACCCGGCCAGGCAGGAAGGCTCCAGTTGGTGCTGAGGAGTTCTGCGCCGGGCAGCAGCTAACGCAGTATTCAGAACTGCTTTCTGGGGCAGGCCCATCCACACACGTGGACTGAAGCACCAGAAGAGAGTTTCTGGAGCTCTTCCAAAACACCACCTCTGCTGAGCCAACATTTCAGATGAAGAGATATGTGCATACCCATCCTCACTGAAGCCTAGTGCTGCTGGACAGCTTCTCAACGTTTGGCCCCAAACCAAAAGACAACAGCTGAGATATTTTTTTCCTTCCAAAAGATGGATAGCTTCCATAATTGTGAATCACAGCACCGCAGCAAGAAGGAGCATCTTCCTCGGGAGGACCAAGTTCAGGTATAGTCCTGGCCTGTCCCTCCACAGTCACACCACAGAATCTTCAAGGCCCAGGATGAGCAGGAGCAGCCCCATTTGGCTCACAAGGAGAAAAAAGCGATGGCCCACGCTGCAAGCGTGAAGATGTGAACAGGTCAGTGAAGCAGCAAGGAAAAAAGCCACGTGCCTCATCAAAGTGCCTGTGGAAAGTACTGCCAGCATGACAGAAGCAAAGTCCTAATAAGTCTGCCCTTTCAACTGGGCAGTAGCAACTGCAATATAGAATTGACTCCGCTGTCCTTTGAGGTCTGACTCTCATCCACAGAGATATGTAGGCTACATAGATGCGGTATTTGCTGGGAGTTTCAAAGAGGGAAAGCTGACAGTGAAGACCAGACGTGGATGTCAGCTGAAAAAAAAAAACCCTTTGCATACAAGCTGCCTTGCTCTGCAAGGCTGCTGGGAAACCAGGGCTGTAATAATCCTGACCGCTTCCATTCCCTTCCGCCCTGAGGACAGGCAGAAGAAAAAAGGCAACTGCAACACAGAACTCCAACAGAGAGAACAGAACCCAGAGCTCCAACATGAAATGCTGCCTCAGTGCTGTAGCCACGTTCCAGTGACAGTTAAGATGTTTTGATGAGAAATGTGAATGGGAGTTCAGAGCTAAAGGGAAATCACAAGTTCCCTAAAAACATGGTATTCTGAATCCTGGATACCCAGGGCATCATAAATGTTAGCTCAGAAGCAGGAGTCTTTGCTAATGAGAAGCTCTTAAGAGTAAATGCAGAATGAAACAAAGATGGAAGAGTTGCACTAAAGTCATAAAAGCCCAAGATGACGGCAGGCTTTCAACTCCTGCAGACAAAGACGTCTGCAGAACTTCTTCTGCCTGCGGTTGAGAGAAAGGGACTGTCTTTGTAATGCACCGAGAAGAAATATCCAGAGAACTAAAACAGATAGAGCTCCATTCTTCTCCTAGAAGTTCAAATAAATGCTTTGGGAATAAATTAATTTGAAATTGAATAGGATATATAGTTTTAAATTATTCCTTTGTGGGCTATAGTATTTTATTTATGTTCATTTTTGTTTCCTTTTCTTTTGAAAGCAAGTTTATTTTCCTATGCGGATTTTATCTTTGTTCCTTTAAAAAATTATTTTTGCAAGCACGGCTTGAGATGTATTCTCAAGCAGATGTAGCACATACGGAAATCAATTAGCACTGAGAAGATTCGCTCTCTGCCATGTTAAAGACATCAGAAGACATTTATCATTCATGTATCAGCAATGTTTTGCCATGAAAACGCTGGCACACATCTGTGCACGTGCTGCTGTGGGGATGGAACAATGTAGTCAGGGGTCTGTCTTGTTGGGTATCCTGGTTTTTAAACAGTGCTGAGATTTAAGATTTGAGCGATACTAAGAGTTGCATGGCGAGTTTCAGGGGTGTCCTCAGGGCCACCCAGCCACGTGCCAGGCCTCCAGAAGCGACATGAAAAGAAACTGAGGACTACTATCAGCTAGAGACACAAGCACGTAGCTGGCATAAGTGGCAGCATTTTTAATTCGGCAGCTTTAGGAGGTTTACCTTTCACAGAACGATCATCGCTAATGGAAGCAATGTGACCTCATATCCCTTGAAAATTGGAGACACCTTCCTGCTTTAACGCCATAATCCATCGCTTACCTAGACACTCAGAACCAACAGCTATACATTCTTGTACTTATATTCTCTGTATTCCTTTAGAATGGAAACCATTTAAGATATTTATCTGCTATCACATCCATCCTTTCAATTCCAAAGAAGCCATAGCTCAGCAGTTAACCTCAAACCACCGACGGCCCCGTTCCTTATCAAGATCGTGTGCTCCCCTGAGACAACAGAAACCACGAACACCAGGCAGATAAATGAAGTGCTCTTCCCAGGCCAGCAGGACCAGGCAGAGCCCATTCTCCTCTCACACACAAGTGACAAGACTGTGCTCTTCTGATCCTCCTGAAGCTGCAGGATCGTGCTATCACTGCAGTGACTGAGCGTGTTACTGCGACTTCCAGTGCCACAGTGCTGGATGGACACACACACACATGTGTCTTACAACAGAACAGCTGAAATGCTGGCCTCATTCTTAACTGGATTTTCCAAGCTCTTGCTTTAACTTAATATTTTAAGGATGAAAATCACTCGGGACTACAGCATGAGGTCTCTGCGCCCTCTGAACACAGGCTAAACCAAGACCGAGTCCATGAAAATTTTGGAGAAGGGCAGAAGGCCCAAAGCAGTTTCTAGGACAACACAAATGCTTAAAATTAGGTATCTTAAGTGCCGGAATCAATTTCAATCTTGGTTCTTTTTATTGCCCTTGTGTGTTCTGACTTCCCCTCTTCTACATTTTGTCATCAGTGCTGCTTATAAAATGACTTGGGGAGAACTATTTTTATGTGCTTAGCTTTTAACAGAAAGCAGAAGCAGTTTTCTAGTAAAAAAGTACAGAATAGTTCTCCATATTTTCCCATTTAGTCTCATCTCTTCCTTTATCACTCCCGCAGAGAGATGCACTGCATATGATTTTATTTTTTTTCAAATTTGGGAAAATAGAAGTCCAACAAAAAGCGTTTCCTGCAAGAGCCCCCTCCCCAGCCTCCAGCAAGTCCTGGAGCTGCCCACTGCTCAAGAACATCTTCAGAAGACACAGAGTGCTAACTACACACAGGGAGTCTCCTATTATAGAATTAAACCCCCTTTTTCCACATTCAAGTGCCATCACTCATTCTCCTGCATTAAAGCACAGCTGTTAGTCTTTGTTTGTCTCGCAGGTAGCACTACCAAGGCTCACAAACCAGCCAGAAGGGCCCAAAGCTGCAGGCACACCCAGAGCGTAGCTGATGTGCACCAATGGTATCAAGTTCAAGCACAGAGGAAGATGAGGGAGGCAGTGGTAATGTGAAGGTGCTCATCTCAGCTTTGGGAAGAGGGTAAGTGCTCCCATGGAAAGCCTGGAGAAGCCAGCACTTCTGGTCTTCACTTGCCAAAACACAACCAGCCCAACACAACGGCTACACATATAAATCAGATACTCCTGAATTTCCTTTTTCCATTTCTACTAGAATTGGAGGTTTACTCAATTTCAGCTCCCTTTACTAAACAAATGAGTTAATTAAACAGAGCTTGAAAATTTTCCCATTTGCTCATGGTTACTAATGATAAACGTTCAAAAATTAGAAAAATCTATTCCACTTCCACATTCTTTCTCTACTGTGAATCTCATGGTAGAATGCATGTTTATGTCAATGCTACAAAAATCCCTTGTTAACAGTTACAGTTTACCTGACACAATCACTGATGTCTATTAAGCCAGTAACTCTCTTACGTGCAGAGTATGAGAGAGGTTCTGTGTGTAAGACCTCTCTCCAGAGTTAAAAAAGTGAATAAATCAGAACAGTCATTTCAATGGCAGGACAGGAAGCAGACTTGATGCACCATACATTTTCATACCTGGAAATCTTATTCTTCATATAGAAGATTTTCTTTACAATTCTATTTGAAAGGGAAAATAATCACTTTTTACTCCCCAAGATAACAACGCGAGAACATAGGGTAGAATGTTGAAAAGCCAGGCCAGATTTCAAACAACAGCGATTCCTTGTAATGATACTTTCCTGCCTCACCCCTGCCCCCAAGGAAAGTCTCTCTACATGCTTATATAAACACCAAAACCCAAAATCAATAGAACAATTCAATTGCCTTTATAATTAGAAGAGTAGCTGTCTGGCATCCTGTCTAGGGGTTATTTCAGCTTAAAAAGAAACTTTTCTCAGACATAACAAGTTCCATAAAGGATGCCAGCCAGCCAGCCACTCTTCTGAATCTGAAGCTGAAAAGTTCTGTTTTTGTATTTCTGTGATATATAAAAGTAAGGGGAGCAAATCCAGAGGCTCACATATTAGGCTATTTTAGAGTATAACGCCTTAAAGATATATAAAATGGCATATTCTGTGTGTATATCCTATACTGTTTTACAACAATCAGTATTTTTCACAGATTAAGGACAAATTCTCTAGTTAGACTAATGCAATTCATTCCTCAGGAGGCTTAGCTTTGCAGTACAGGCAAAGAGCAAGAGAACACAACACATTACAAATGGCACAGAACTGGGACGTGCCCTGAAGATCATATCCCATGCCAATGAAGAAGAGAAGAATGAACACTGGTTTGATTTGAAGGCAGTTTTTCTTTGAATGGTGATCTGATGATCAACAAGGTAATTTCTGATTCTGCCAAGGGAAGACAACCTCCGATGGCTTCACTCTGAACAGCTCCAGCCAACTGTAAGCACGGCAGAAAAAAATCCTCCAGAAGTTCTGGTCCTATCAGGATGAAATCCCAGCAGATGAGGGTAGATGAGAACTAGTGTAACAGTTAACACAGACAAATATTCTGAGCAGCCAGTATGAAAGCCGTGCACTTCCCTGAGATTTCCTAAGTTCAGAAGGGAGGACAGTAAGAGGTGAGATCTGAGCTGAACAGATACAAAGGTCAGACATAACTACCATTACTGTTCACAAAGAACCTAGGTTGTGAAATTTCACTTAGGTGGAGTTGGTATGCTCAGCATGGCCCCTACGAGCACGTTTCAGTGTTTAATAGCCTCAAAAAACGAAGCCATTTATTTCTTCAGTGCTGAATTTACCAGCATTCTGCCACTGGATGTTGTCAATGAACATCTGTCAACAAAGCGAACACCAGAGACTCACAGAATCATCCGGCCTGGAAAAGAACATCAACATCATTGAGTCCAACCATCAACCCCACCCAAACAACTCAGCTCTCCACCTTTTCAGATACTGCCCAAGTACAAATTCCTACAGCAAGTGATACAACTCCTTGGCTATGCCCGTATTTTTTGAAAGAGCAGATGGCAGGGCATTCCCAACAGCTGGAAAACCATCCAGCTTGACTCCCTGACCTGCTGACAAGGCTCTTGGCATGGGCTGAGCCCGGCCCCAGGACGCTCTGCAAGGTACAGCAGAAGCGGCACCACTAGGGCGCACAGTCTGAGCTCTGACCTACTACCACCACAACTTTGTGGTTCTTTGAAATCCAGTACTTCTGCACCTTTCATGAGACATGACTGCAAACCAGAGTGCCACAACCAAGCTCTGGTTTTCTCAGGCTATGCACAGACCCAGGAGCCCCCCCATGGGCATTTCTCTTTTATGTATCCGGGGATCTGCCCAGCTTCTCTTTTCTTCTTTTTTGTTTTGCAACATCACTGATCTGACAGTTTGCATTAAGTCTATTAAATCTTTGAGTCACTGTTTTCCAAGGCAACGTTTCATTCCCAATTATATTACACTAGACTTGACTGCATTAAAATAAATTCAGTTTGAGTGGGATAGAAGCTCCTAACTGATTGGCATTGGTCTTGTGTGCTCCTCTTCAATTAATTGTATCTACTTTCTGTTCTGTAAATTTCACCAATAAAACTTTCCTATTCTGCATCTAAGGAAGAGATATAGTCTCAGCACTTTTTGCCAAATCTGCCCTTTATTTGTCACTGGTAAAGTTTTGGAAGTTTCTCATGTTTCTGATATTTGAGATACCTTATTATCTTTATTCCCTTTAGCTACGGTTAGCTCCCTTATCAGCCATATGTAGCTTTTACTCCCAGGTATTTTTTCACTTGTTTTCCTGCATCCCTTTATAAAAATGGCATTCTTAGGATTTGCAATGCTAAACGTTCAACCCCTGCACACAGATTTCCTACCCACTGAACTCCTGGGCTAACAACAAGAAAAAAATAAATGAAGCAGACTCTACAATAAGATTTATGACACAGTGATGCAGCCCTTCTTACAAAAAGAACAAATACAAAGACTACTTCTGGGAGGCAAAGTGGCTTAACGAATAAATCCTTAAAGCTGCCAAATTAGCAAATTGGATACTACCTTCAGCTTGCATCAGAAGTCTGAGGGCTTGATTCATAATGAGAAATTCAGTGTCAAAGGTTAACAGAAGTACTAACACCACTCATCAGAAAAAGTGAGTCCAGCACCAAGTCTCTTGGCAAACAACTTCTTCCAGAATGAATGGCTGTAAACAATCCATTTGGATTTGATGCTTGCTCCTCATATAGGACCACTGACATAAAATGTTTGCAACCCAAATACTACAGAACCGGTACTGAATTTGTCCTTAAAATTAAGCATAATAGGTTTCCAAGGGCTCGAAATTGGAAAAGTAAAAAAATCTTTCCAATGCATAAATAAAACTGTTAATTTTTATACTTATTCATTTTTAATTCAATCACACTCATACTGAAACCTGGAAACGCCAGGTATTACCTCTGAAAGAAGATGACAAAAGGCAGAATAATAAAATGTGGTCCATGTGATTAAAGTATAACTAAAAGCTTGGGCAATAATCAGCGATTTAATTGTGATTCTCGGTATTTTCTCTCAGGAGCCATTAACTGATTAGTAGCTATTCTGAATACTGGCACAGAAACAGAAAACAGATTCAGCAATTAAAATAGGTAGAAACAAAGCAAAAAAAAAAAAAAAAGCCACAAACTCAAAGATGAATGTATGAATTTCCTGAAAACATCGCACACAGCTAAACTCAGCTTGGACGCATGGCTCCTTCTGCATGCTTGACACTGCTCAACTCCATGCACCACAATTATCAACTTCCTACAGCCTCATACAGAATAATTCATAACATACCTCTTGCCATTTTTGTCACGTTCTATGTAACCGAATGCAGACTGAAACAAACTTTTATTTTTAAAGGTTACTGTTAAAGCAAAATTCTCAACGTTTCCTGCTCATTTCAAGGCAAGAATGCTCCCATTCTACTGCAAATACAGCAAAATGCCCTTATCTGGATTTTCACTGGCTATGGATTGGATTCAGATCTAACGCCTGAGCCACGCACTTCTGCAATGACTCAGGCAGGAGGCTGGATGAAGGACTGTGCAGTTTCAGGGCACTGCCTCTGGGAATAACGCAAAGGCACCGGCTTCTGAAATTTCATCTTTAGAAAAAAAATGGCTCTCAAGGTTTCCAGCCATCACAGATATCAATAAAGATACATAAATAAATGCAGGCTGTATGCGTTTCACAAGCATCAAAGATGAGGAAACAAAACCGATCAGCAGTGAGGAACAGAACCACAGTCTTTGCCTAAGCAGGGTCACTATTTACCATTTGGATAAGAAAAAAAGCGTCAATTTAAGCCCCTGCAATTATACTGCTAGAAATCTAACAGTTATCTCTAAGGTATTAGAAATACCTTTCTTTTCTGCTTTAAGTTTGGCTGTTAGAAAGGTTTCAGGTAAATCCCAAGTTCAGACATGGGGTTATCTACTTACTGCTGATCACCATCCCTGGACGTGTTCAAGAAACAGGTAGATACGGTACTAAGGAACATGGGTTAGTGGGCAATATTGGTGGTTGGTAGATGGTTGGGCTAGATGATTCTAGAGCTCTTTTCCAACCTTATGATTCTACAGTTCTATACATTATTGATGAGAACTGAATTAGCTGCTTATGCTGAAGCCTCTTTCTTCATGGGGGTTAGCCCCAGCTCTCTAAAAGCAGCGTGCAGCTCAGCGCACTTGCACAGATTCGTTCTGTTGCTGTCGTTCCACAGAAGTTTGAGAGCTGACATTGTCTTTTCCTGATACAATAGCATGTGTCTCCTTGGGAGGAATTCAGCTTGCCTGAGGACCAGGACTGGCAAGACAAAGAAAGGCTCTGATTAGCTGCTGCTGATGTGCCATCAGCCAGAAGACAGCTATCATGAGTGGTGCCTGCCACTACTACAGCTAGTGGGGCAAGGCTGTGGCACAGGGCTGGGGTCACAGCCACGGAGCAGGAACAAGATCCCACGTGGGGATGAATTTAGATGCTCAGATGCCCACTTTAACAGCCCTTGTGCAATATTTTATTGGTAACTTTTATACAGTGCAAAACTTCTGTTGATCAGTTCCAGTCTGAACTTCCTGCAGGAATCTTGAACTATTTCAATCCTTTCCCAGGAGACAAATTACTACTGCTCAGCTTCTTGAAGGCAACTGCTGCTGCACAGGCTCTTATCTCACATAGCAGTCTCTTCTGTTCTCTGTAGGGCAATGCAGTCCAGTGTTGCAACAACTTCATAGCTTTCTTCAGCTGCGTGGACAGTGAGAATGCAGGAAAACCCAGACAGCTGATTCCCTCTGACCAAAGAGGTGGAACCCCAAAGAGTTCTTGGAAAAGGGAGTTTCTGGTATGCTGAGTGGGACACAGAACCAAGCTCCTAGGGCAAAATGAGACCTCTGTTCTGTTCGCAACAGCCTTGGAACAGACTAAATACAAGGAAATCTTTGTCAGCATGACAAGGCAAAACAGCCATGCAAGGATTAATGGCTACTTGCTTGAGACACAAACCACTGATATAGCTACAGAAAAAATGCCTTATTTCCCCAGGAATGGAGAGAAACCCTCCAAAGTCATTAGAAACTGTAATTAGCACGATTTTTAAAAGTAACGTTTACATACTTAATTCAAGTCTGTGTTTAAAGAATAAGCTGCCCTCTCAGAGGAAGACCAGGAATACGCATCAGGCTTTCTTGGGTTAAGGACACAGGCAGCTTGCCTGCTTACCATCACTTTCATTTGACCTGATGTAGTTTTGCTGTGATTGCATCAAACCCACACTCTGACAGTTAACCAAGCTGAAATACTGAAGAATCAAATAGTTTTTCTTTCCTGCTTAAGAAATTAACACAGAACCATCCTTCAAAAATTCATGCTTTGTTCAGTCAATAGTAGTTAAATGAAATCAACGTTTTTGAGCTGTCTCCCTTTCACCATTAAAGAGGATGAAGATAGTAACAGCGGCAGACTTGCTTCCTCTCAAAGTCTTCACTGATGAATAAATCAGGAAATCTCGCTACACTCTTCCAACTGCATATACAATTTATTCAACCATTTAATCACCAGCATAGCAAAATTACCATGACAAAGGCAAACACAGACTTGGCAGCCCCTGTTCTGCCTCCAAAAAAGGTTATTTTGAAAACTTTTTATATTTCTAGTATCTGCTCCAATCTCTGACAACACTCGACTATTTAATGCAAGCAGTAAGGAACACCCGTACAGCCTGCACACGAACTACTAGGTTAGCTATAGCCTCCCAGGGTTGAAGTAGCACAGCACGATCCAGAAAAAATTTATTTGGGCAAGAGACGAGAACTGAGGTCTAGGTGTGTACAAAAGTGCACGGATTTTATTTGTGAAGAGCATGTGGAAGTTCGGAAGAGTTGTAACAGGAAGGAGGTCAAGATGATTTTGTTTAGGAAAAGGGAGATATATTTTAATCTACCGATGTTTCTTCTTATTTGTTTTATTTTTGAGCATCTGGATATTAGCATGAAATAGGCATACTTTTCAGACTGGTAAACTCAAATTTAGAAAGTAGATGAGTAAAAGGAACCCATTTCAAAACAGTCACCATATATTTCCAAACAGTCAAACATAGGGGTATCCTTTTAAAAGGAAACATACCTGCTTCAGGACTTGTTTGATTACAGCTGCTAGCAATGCTGTTTGGTATCACTGGAGTGGAGGATGCCTGGATTCTTGACTGAGGTGGGTTCGGATGTAATGAATTTCCTAAAGCCATTCCTGACTGACTGAGCATCCCACAGTTCCCGCTAGCCTGCATCTGATTTATTAAACCCGCGAGATGGTTGGTGGTGGCGGGGCTAGTACCATGGACAAAGTTAGTGTTTGTGTTCTGGCAGTGCATACCTTCCCCTCGTAATGGTAAACTCTGTGCCAGTGAGTTCTGAAGAGTGCCAGAGTTCATACTGGTGTCTGCAAAATGCATCTGGTTACCAGAGCAAGGTAAAACAGTATTTGAGCTCCCACAACTGGTGGTACTATTGCTGCTCATGTGAGAGCTTTGACAACTCATGGACTGAAGTAACTGGGACATAGAGCTGATGGGAAATGAGCTTTGACTTTGCTTTCTTATTAAATCAGATCCAGCTTTGGAAACTCCAGAACTCTCCAACTGAGACTGTCTCAGCAAACTCAACACTGTGGTGGTTGGCTGCTTTCTTTTTCTCAGAGGATCTTTTTGCTGAGACATCAATTTATCTCTCAGTGCTGCTCGACCACTTTGCCCTTCTGTCGTTGGTAGAAGCACATTGGCAGCAGGAGGGAACATGGTATTTAAAGTGCTATGTCCTTCGTTGTTGCCACCGCTGGCAACAGGTCCAGAACTGCTACTGCTGTTATTGTTGTTACCAGCAAGTTTATTTTGATTTGCTAGCTGTGCTTTGGCTGCTGCTGAGAGTAAACTACTTGCTGGAAAAGAGGCAGCATTGTGCTGGTTCAAGATCTGATTTAAAGGCATTCCCAGCAAACCAGGCTGACTCTTCAAAGAACCGCTTCCAGCCGATGCAGTAGAAAAAACTGCATTGTTTGGAGGATTTAATACATTACTCATTCCAGCAATTAATGGGTTAGGGATGTCCTTGTATTGATTAAGTCCATCATGCTTGGTGGAGGGGCTAGATGGCATAGACGGTCTTGGCGACCCTATTGTTGACCGTGGGGACCTGGGAGGAACTTTAATACCAGTACAAGATGACTGCGGTCCTACTGGAGGCAGCAGGAAATTTCCATGATCTGATGATGTGGAAGAAGAACGTGATCTTTGGGGAGAAGCCTCGATCCTTCCAATCCCGGATCCCATCATATGAACTGGGGATGTCACTGGTGAAGGAGACAGGGAAGTAGAAGCTGAATGCTGAACTCTTTGAACATGACTTCCATGGTTCATGTGACCAGGTTTTACAGTTGGCAAAGGAAGGTTACTTGGCAAAGGGACGACAGCAGGAGGCATGCTTACATTCATCACGGGTACCTGAGAGTGGACATTTGAATGGAAAGTAGTTGGGTTAATGATAACAGGATTCTGATTGACTGGTTTGCTAGGAATAGGGTCAAGTATGCCAAGTGGATCCTTTTCTGATGTTAATGGCTTTTTCTGAAGAGCACAAGAAGGCGGTGGAGGAGGTGGAGGTGGACCTTGGGGTGGTTTATGGTGAAACATTGCTCGTGGTATTTCCATACCGCTTGAAAAATTACACATGGGTTTTTTCATTACAGGGCTTTTTGTGGTCAAGGTTGGGGAAAGAGGTATATTAGTCCTTCCAGCCATTGCACAGGATGACTGTATGGGAGAACCATGTAGCATTACTGATGGCGGAGACAGAGGCGTCCTGTTCATATGAATAGGACTTGAGTTGGGTGCTCCATGAAAACTGGGATTGTTCCTTGTGAAAACATCAGGGCTTCCAAGTGGGTCAGTCCTAGGAGAGATTGAGCCGTCTCCATATATCTGTGATCCTGATGAAGCTGGACTGGGCATCCCACCATGACTGCCACGATATGGAGACTTCTGTCCAAGTTCATTACTACCCAATCTCTGCCTAGGATAGACAGAATGAAGTTCTTGTTGCTGGCTTCCAGCCATTTCTTGCACATAAAGCCTACCCATGGCATTAGATGCCCCTATCATCAACTTGAAAGGAGTCTTACATTCTGGCATCACAGAATTTGTAATTCCTTCATGTGATTTATTCCTCATTGATCTTGGAGTTGCTGCTCGAGTAGGAACTACCGGAGTTGCACCTGATATTAAAAACACAACAGTTACTATTTTGAAATCCGGTATCACACATTTCAGTGCACAAATATTGTGTGTGAAATCATTCATAAAAGCCTTTTGGCTAAACTTTCGCTTAAACAGAAGTAATACCTAAATCACCAAACTGTTGCTGGAATGGTGCAGACTACCCTACTGCAGAGCACAGATGAATAGACCACAACTCCATTTCCCATATAAAACCTGAATAAATACAGACAACTTTAGATCTTGTTGTTCTCAGGATTTAAGCACACTTGCTACCCACTTAAAACATATTTCAGCACTGTCCTTTCCAAACTTCAATATATTTACATTTTTTTCTTGCCCTTCTCTAAACATCATCTCCAGTGTCCTACTCCTGCATGTCCAGCATCATCACTTCAGCTACAGCACCAGCTAGAAGAGCTGGCAGGAGGAGCAGTCTATCACTATCACAGCGAAAAGGAACCTCTGGCACCATCTATTGAGTACAGGAGGAACAAGGCCCAAGAAGGGTTTAGGTTAATTTCTCCTCGCTCTAGCGAAAAGAAGTCCTGCCCAACAAGTTGTGCCTGATAAAGATGAATAGGAAAATGCACCCCACTACTTTGACATTGATTTCTATTCAGCAAAACACTTAATTGCATAGATCTGAGAGGATGTGGCTGATCAAGGCAGGGTGCAGCATACCCACTGCTCTGTGTCACTCACTGGCACTGCTGGCACCAAGTTCCAGTCCTCTGAGTAAATCTGTTCCTAGGAACCGCTTTGCTAAAAAGGTGAGTGCATTATACAGTGTCTTGCAGCATTTCACTGAATTAAGGCTTTTGGAAAAAGATTTCTTCACTATCAAGATAATAAATTTAAGAATGGGCTCTATCTCTTATATTTGTTTTCAGGATAAAGATTTGGGGATATGCACACATTTGAACCCCTACGATAAGGAAAAAATTAATTACTGTAAACTTCAGTGTTGAGACTCGACCTTCCAACACACAAAGACCGCTTCCCTTTTCTGCCCATCAGTATCAGTTCTGATTAATAAATAAATATTTCTTCAGTGTTTTACTTTAAGAATACCCTCACAGGCAGCTCCAAGTCTGGTGGACTTTCTGCCAGTTTTACTGCTCTGGGGATTTGTAATTCAGTTTGCAGCGTGAACTCAGTGAAGGAAAATGATTGCATTCTTGGCATGCAGCCCCTAAATATGCAAACTTAAGCTTGAGCAGCGAGCTAAAGAGTTCATGTTCAAATGAATTCAGAGGTACCTCTAAATTCCCCTACATGCAAGGACTCAGTTCCCTTCTTTCCTTCTCTCCGGCCATAGAAGACAGATGGCACTGAGAATCCTGCCTTCATCCTATTTGCTGAACCAGCCACGTCATGACAGAAACATACACGTTATCTTTCTCAAACTATCAACAAAGTCCCATTCCGGGGACAAATCTCAAGACTGAACTGGAACATTAAAATGTACAAGAACCCTCACGTGTAATGCTGGACCTAAACAAATGGACAAACGTGTGCATAAAAGAAACAGTATTTTGTTGACGGAGGCAATTTATTGGGAAATTTTCTTCTTCCTTGAGAGAACAAAATTCTGATCAACGGAGAAGGTAGAAATAAGTAAGAGTCATGTCTTAAATATTTATCTGTTTTCCCCTCCTTCATTTTGCTTTCTTATTTTTTAAATATAAATCTATTTTAAGTACCACAAATAGACAATAATAATAAAAAATTAGTAAGGAAAATGCATAGTAACTTGGGAAATTGTACGGTTCGGTCTAAAAACAAGCCTACGTTACAAAACAATAATTTAAACAAAGATTTAAAAGCATAAATAATTTGAAAGTGCAACAGTACTTGACTATTATGAATATCACCGTTGCCTTAATATTGTCTACACATTTGAAATTTATTATTTATATGTCCATTACGTTTTTCACTTTTATTCAGGCTGCAGAGGGTAATTATCAAGGGTTGTTTCCTTGAAGTTGTAGGCATCACAGCACATAGCCATAATCTTTAAGAGCTCTGTATTAAAAGTAACTTTCCTCCTTTGTCCTAAATGCTTGGATTTGTAAGACTTGCTTCAGACCTTTTCTTGTACTTGTAATCCTCAGAAAATACCTAATTTTCAGTTTAAGTTTCCATGCAACTCTGTTTTTGTAGCTATTTCTATCAGTACTAACTTTGTACCTTAGCTTAAGTAGCTTTGTCTTCTGGTAGTCTTTATTCTCCTGATCTCCTGATGTCCTTATTGACAGCAATTGGTATCCCCTTTCAGTCACAATTTTGCGAGGCTCAGCAAGCTACACACTTTCAGATGACTTTTGTGAAACAGATTCTGCACTTCCCTAACAGAAGAGCCTCTGCTCTATTTAAACTCGAGTGCCTCTAGCAAGAACAGTAGCACAGGAAGGCAGCTAGCACAGAAAGACATTTGTACCTCTCTGTCTCAGAATCACATTGATCTGCACCATACTGCCACCTGGTACTGCTCACAGGCATCTTTGATCAGCTGGTATATCTAGGTCTTCTTTCTCAATAATTTACGGCTAATAGCTTTTTTTTCTCTAGTCCCCAGGTGAGTAACCTTACAATTAACAGGATTTGTTGCTGTAACTTTTCTTTCACTCCAGGTGTCAACGATCCTCCAATTTTCCAAAATGTTTTGATCTTCTTTTGTTTCAAATAATACTCATCAGCTTCATCCATCAACAAAATTACTTGACTTTTGTTGATCTGGATAATTAAAATGCTAATCCAGGTCGGTCTCCCAAAATAATCCTTGAGAAATTACAGTGGAGATTTTTAGTTGTATATTCTGCCTTGCAATACAATTTCCCATTTAGCCAAGTCCTTAGCCACATCCTAATCCCTTTATAATCACTTTATTCAGCTTCCCTAATTTCCCATGTGACAGAATATCAGACATATTACTACGGTTCCAAAAGATGAGAGCTAATGTATTTTCTTTGTCTAGAACAATCTGATATCTTTTCCAAGAAAATCATGCTCTTAGTCTGGGATGACCTGCTTTTTAGATTCATTTTCTCTCTACCTACATCTCTCTAATTACTGCTTCCATTTTTAACTTGAATCTGTTTACTATTGCAATCACAGATATGTAAGGCTTTCGGGGGTGTTTTTGTACAGTAATTATATATGTAAAATTAGTTAGCTAAATGATTTTGCATGCTATTACTCACTTGTTCCACCACCAGGACTAGTTAGAACTAGTGAAGGATGCGGTGCTTCCATGCTTTTATGAAGTGTAGCCACAGCAATAATTTTTCTTTTATGTATGCATAGCTTGGTGACATCTTCATCCGCTTTAACATCTTCAGCAGTTCTCTGCTTCACAGCAGCTCCAGGATCAAAATTAAAGACCTGAGTGTAAAAATTCCAACATTGAAAATAATTACTAAATTACTATTACTATATTCAGGGTTTTTCACTTTCTGGAATTATCAAGGAAACTACATTTCCTAATACCAACTACACCTACATATGTTTGCTCTAAAACACATCGTATGAACCTACCCCCTGCAGCTGGTTAGGAGCTTTCCAGAAACCAACTCCTGCTGAAGCTACCGTGTCTGAATCTCACACATTAACACGTTGCTGTTGATGCTAAGTTGCCAGTTTAATAGGAAAACATTCAATCACCACAAAAATCGAGTCTCCACGCAGGGAGAAGGCAGAGAGGAGATTCATTGAACGGTTTGCATTCTATATGTGATCAGAACAGAATTTAAGTCACGGCACTGCACATCAGCTGACATAGCTGACAAAGATTAAATTACAGACATTGAAAATTATTACTTTTTTACCTTGGGAAGAACAAGAGGACATTCTAGGCCACATTTGCAGGTTCCATCAGTCAGCAAGTAAGTCTTCACCTGCTCCAAGCAGGATAGCAAAGACCCACTGGGACTGTAAAGAAACAGAAATAATAAATTCAAGCTATTTGACGGGTCATGACTTCTATCCTCCATTCTAACAGCTCGCATACACAGAATTTGATACAAACTAAGATTTCATATTTAGTTTCACAGTACTTCTTGCTTTTAAGCCAAGAACTGAGAAGATACTTACCAAAAAGAGTGAAAAAAAGAAGCAACATTTTAATGAAAGATTTTACTACAGAGAAACAAACGTGCAAAGAAAGCAACTGAGATCAGTGATATTTACTACTCACATTACAATTGTGCTTGAAAGCTTTAACTATTGCCTAACAACACTAAGATGAATTTCTCCATCTTCTCTCCTATAAAGGGCAACACACAAGCAGAGGGCAGACCCCACACACCTCCCCCCCCATATCCCCATCCCTGCAGTTCTATCGGGGCACGACAGTCACTTCTACTTTCTAGGACTGGAACCTAATTTAAAAAGAAAAGAAGAAGTATATGAAAACTCATAAAGAAAAGGGAGAATAGTACCACAGCTGTTGTGGCTGGGTCTGTTAGTTGCACAAACAGTGCAGTTTATTCAGCTGTAATTTCAACCTTCCCAGTGAAAGTGAGAAATATTACACTCAGAAGACAGTCCAGGGAGTTTCTGATAAACTGTACTTGGATTTCTCTAGCTCCCACCAGAAAATCATTATCTCCATATCCAAAAATAGGACACTGGAAATTCTGTTATGGCAAAATCACTAATTCATAAGGTGAAAGAAGTTCTCACGTCAGAAGCCTCTAACTTTCACATTGCTCTTTATTACTTCGCCATCCAAACTGTTCATCGGGAAAAGAAAACAACAGTTTGTGAGGACTGGCTGAAACACTGGTCCTTAATGGCAGCTGTAAAAAGCCCTTACTGTAACGAAAACAACTTAAGTGGAAGAGTCTGGATGATGAAAACAGCCAAGAGTCAAAATTCCAAACTATGATGAACTTCCATACTTAAAACCTAATGTATAAACAACTAATTCTGCACAACAAGAACTTAGTCATCTATAAAGCAACATCTGCAAATGTCATTTAAAGTTATGTTAACAATTTCAGTAATTTATTTGCCAGATCTGCCTAGAATGGTTATTTTAGAGAGAATCACTTAGGTCGAATATGTGTGACACTGACATTTGAGGATAAACAAAGTAAAAGGCAATCTAAAAATCTTGGTAGAAGCGTGAAGAAAAATGATTTACAGGCCAGAGAGCCAAACCTTTAGCAACTGATCTCAGCAAGCACGCCAGAGCAGCCATGCTGCACAGGTGAGGTCCTCACCTGGGGGTGCCACGACTTCCCACAGGAGAGCTGCAGACTGGCCATCTGCTCTACAGACTACATCTGCCAACTACACACCACAAGTTCTGTGATGTTTAAGAAGCTCATTTCAAATGGCATCTATGGGAATATGCTCTGGAGTTAGGATGTCATTTTACTTGCAGTGGTTAAAAAAAAAAAAAAAAAGAGGCCTGCTGAGCAGCAAGGACTAAGATCTCGTGCCAGTTTGCTTATCAGTGCTCCTTCGGCCTGGACCACATGAGTTCTCTTTCACAGAATCACACACAGGTGAAAATGCCACAACACAATCACTGATGTGCAGCATCTAAACTTATCCAGAAGCCATGGCTACCAATTGTTTCATAGAACATCCCAAGTTTGTAGGGCCTCCAGAGGCCAATGAGTCCAACCCCCAGCTCCACACAGCCCCACCTGAGCCCTATGGCTGAGAGCAGTGTCCCAGTGCTCCCTGAGCTCCAGCAGCTCGGGGCCGTGCCCACCGGCCTCTGGGGTGCCCTCTAGAACCTGGTAAAGCTATGCCATCAAAGTTCTTTCTAGAAGGAAGTAGTTTTTAGTAACCTTTACGGGTGCACAATTTACTTGGAAACGCAGGTACAGGTGCAAGGAGATAGCGGAGTCTGGAAACAACAGACCCATAAGGTACATACCTACTGCACAGGCCACAGATGGTGTAAAGCAAGCTCTGGATAACTCATGCTTACCAGGAGCACACAGAGCAGCCCACTGAACCTGTGGCATTACAGGATTCATCATATCTGCTGCATGTATATGCACAGTTATTTGTCCACTGAAATACCAAAATGAAGAAAAGGCCCATTTTTTTTTTTTCTGTTTCTGCTGCGTTCCTGGGCAGAAAGAGTGGGCACGTGCAATGAAATCTGGGTATGCAGAACAGCCCTACTGATTCATGTCAGAAATCATGTCTGCTGCAGTTACTAGTAGGACTAGGACTGCATAGCCCTACGTAACTGCAAACCATCTTTTGTGTGAACAAATTTCCTCACGCTTCTGTACTGCAAAGGATAATCTACAGCTTCCTTTGTAAGAAACTATGAAGGTTTTCTTGTCACTCTAGACATCCAGGGGTTTTAAGACTCCAAAGAAATAAGAGAGAACAAATTACATATTTGCATCGGTTACTGACAGTTATGGAATGTCTACCTGCTATTAAAGACCTTTTCTCAGTTTCTTCCATTGATGACTACTCGCATACAGTAACCTGAAGAAGAGATTATCTCCAAGCAGCCCTGTTTTACTAAGAAAGCATTGATACTCTCCGTGCTTTCACCTGGCAATAAAAACTAATTAATAGATTTAACTCAAAGCAACTGTTGACAGCTGACAGAAAAGCATGTAAGCTTTATAAGGAAGCACAAATACAATGAGTCATTATTCAGATGGGATCATCTATTCTTAATATATACACTAATTTTCCTTTGGATAGCTTTTGAGTCAATACTGTTTGACCTTCCTTTCCTTCAATAAACGCTGTGAATATTTTCAGGGTGGTTGTTTCTTCAGAAGCGCCGTGCAGCTCAACAGCAGCTTCTCTAGAGAGTTAAGGGGAAGTTCATCCTTGAAGACGCAGCTAACACCACCAGCAACTGACCTGATCGAGTGCTGCTCACACGCCACGTTGAGCAGGAGGCTGGATTAGATGACATTCATCCCTTCCAACCTTCACTTCCCACTCCATGCCTTTCACCAACTAAGAATGTGGATGAGCAAGTCCCTGAATCAGAATGGCTTACAGAGGAACTCCAGCAAACTAACTATTGGATTAAAGGGAAAGAAAATACACGGACAAAACTTGGAAAGGGGGCAGAAATAATACCAATTTGAGCTTCCTCAAATCGAAAAAGACAACTGGTAAGCTTGATTAACAGAGTCAAGTGGAATAAAAACAGTGTTTCTCATAAGGTGATTCAGGATAGAAATATTAAGAAAGCTCTCACGAACAAAAAAATGCATATACATTAAAAAAAAGGAGACAGAAGAGCAAATAACTATCAGAATTATAAACAAATTTACTAGTTTCTAAGCATGTTTTAAGACCTTTTTGCCCTGCATCTTCCAGCTGTAGAAAATAAAATTCAAAAACAGGTGGGCTCATTAGGCATATAAAAATACCAAAGAATTTTAAGTCCTGATGTCTGGATACAACAATGAAAGGGGAAAAAAAACTCAACAAAACACACCACAAACCAAACAACTCTTTCTTTCATTGATTTTTAACTGAGGCAGAGGCCCAGTAAATTATAGCTATAATGAGAAATACAAGGGGAAGGCCATTTATCTTTGACATGCGTATCACTGACATGGGTTTTGTTTGATTCTGCCAACTGAGAATATAAACAAGAAATCCTGGAATGTATTTGATCTTTTATGGTGGTTTAGTGTGAAATTGGAGTATGCTGAGACTCATTAAAGAATTTCAGATTGTTAATATATAAAAGTGGTTATTTTAATCAGAGAAGAGTGGAATAAGTTTAAGATAGTAATAAATTGATAATCGTTTAGATTAATGTGATGTAAACCTGATGTACCTACATTTTGTTAAAGCTAACTTTGATCTTTTTCCAATAAGATTTAATTTGCAGTACGTTCGTCTGAACACACTCATTTAATAGTAATTTCAATACATTTCTTTGAGACTGCTCCAGGATGAAGCAAAAAATTCTGTAGCCTCGGAAAATAAATAAAATATCTAAAACTTTGGTTTTAGGCTTGCATTCCTGTTGGTTTTTTTCTACATTAGAAATGGGAGGAATCCGTAGAAGTCAGTCCTACCGAGGAAAGTCAGTGATGTTGTGCAAAGAACCTTCATGGGTTTTAAAATGGACTGATCATTTCTACGGCTACTGAGTATAGTTAGACCATTCAATTTCCTTTCAGAAGAGAATAAGTAAACCACAAAAGCGCAACGGAGAACTGGAACATAAACCCCAAAGAGACTGCAAAGAAGAGTTACTGAACTTCAGGATAAAGCTGCATGGCACCACACAAACTGAGCTGAAGGCCTGTTGCTGGCAGAAGAAAGTCCCACTCTATCTTATCTGCCATGAATTGTTTGAATGCCTGGTCATTCCTTTGAACTTCATCAGCAAATGGTCTTACAAAAAGCCGGTGCTGAGCAAGGAAAAGGCAATGAGAGAAATTTCTCATCAATCTCAGGTGTGACCTAAGAAATCCTCTGGCTAGTTTCACTGTAAAAGGCTTCAATAATAGAGGTATTAAGTAAGGTTAAATCTGCTACTGCTCAGCTTTAAAATCCACATGACGATAATAAGTAATAAAGAACTATTCGTGCCTAAAGCAAAATGTATAGTAAGGATATCAAATTTTCAAGACCGAGTAATATTAGATTTGTAATGACAGAGTACGTGCTACAGGCATGCAAATGGCGTAACTCAAGTGGACTCCATTAATATCAACAGAATGAATGATCTAGCACTTCCAAAAGATTAAGCCCTCAAACTCTTTGAGTATAAAAACTAGCCAAGTTACTCGTCTACCACATGTTCTGGCAAAACTACACAATGCAAACAAAAACAGTAACCACTTTAGATAACCATACCTGATATAGAGCACTCCACTTTGGTCCACCCGTCGCTGCCAACCAACGGGAACTTGCACAGCTGGTGGCCCTCCATCCGTGTCCCCTCCGTCACACTCCTTTCCACCATTCATTTTTCTGTTTCTGTTTATGAGTCTTCAAAGATATCAACAGTAAGATGATATCCTTGTACTACATGTCATCATGGCCTCCCAAAGAAGGCCATTCAGTACATCTTTCCCCAAATTGTACAAAGTGCATTGGGAGGCTCCAGCTCAGTTTGAAACCAAGTCCTTAAAAGTGGCCATTTTTGTTAATGAGTCAGTTTCCCATTATAATCCACATTAAATATGCAATGTTTAACTCCTTATATATTCATAAGGACGAACTATATAGATAAAAATTAGTGCTTCCAACTTGGGAAAATCATAATTCACCAATCCTTTGTTACCTGTCAGAAAGGAGAATGGGGAAAAGGAGAATTTCTAGTTCAACAGCATGGTTCCAAGCTTGTTGACTAAGATAACTTGTATTTTGTGAAAGCTCGTCTCATTTTTATAAATATGAGTCAGATCTAATACCTCCAGGTATTATACCCTTTATATGCCACATTCTTTTTGTTTTCTTTTTATCTTCTGTTCATTATCCAAGCTCTCTTCTTGAGTTTCTTTCATGACTTCCTGGCTCCAATAAAACAGCCTGAAAAACACAGACACAGAAAACACATCAGCCCTTTTCTGAAGTCTGTCAGTCCAGTTCAGTAACGCATGAAGAGGAATACAGCTACATCCATTTAAAGAGCTTAGAACCAAAATTTCAAATGTCAATGAAACCATCAAAACATGGTTTAAGATAAAAATACAATCTGGCTAACATATTCTATTTATATGTGGATGCAACTGAACTACGTCTTAAAATCCAAGGCAATGGAACTGCTATTAAATAGTTAAAGTACAGTTTGGGTGAACTAAGGGATGTATCATTTAACTGAATAGTTTCACATATGCTTCTATTCAAAATTATCAACAGATGACTAGCTTTATTAATGCCCTTTAAAAATTGTTTATAAAATGGAACAAATTTAATGTGAAGGAATCTGCTTCTAGGGTTGATAATATCAGTAAAAATGGAAAAATGTTACATTTAGATCAGATCAAAATAATAATTTCATAACAAAAACTAACAAACACTTATATAACAAACAGGAAAAAGTTAGCAACTTTCTTAACCCAAATCTAGTTTTGGAATCTTCATGTTTTTCTGTACTGATCTCAGTATTCCTAGGAAACAAACCTGAGCATCATAAATAGTAACTTCCCCCCAAATTATTATACTGTTTGAGTAGATTTTCATTAGTGTATTTCAGGATTAAACAAAGCGTGGTATTCTTCAAAGAAGTTTTCCAAATAGACAAGACATGATTTCACTTTCAAGACTGGAAGTTTTATTAAGGGAAGACAAACATGGAATATTTTATCTAAATAGTACATACAAGAAATCAATAAAACATAAAAGAAAATGGCACCGATGACTATTGTAGTAATGACAGTAATGGGTTTTATTTGGAATTGCATGTCCATTCTGTCCTATTCCTAAAACTAGTGTTATGCTGACATTTAAAAACACAGTAGACATTACTACAGATCTGACAGATTTTATTAAGAAGAGGTTTTTTGAGATAGAAGTGGAACATTAAGTCCAAGGATCCTACATTTCTACAGCAGCAGTACAAACAACATGATGCATCTACATTTACCAGTAACAGCAGCTTTCCCTCAAGAAGGCTACAGAGACATACAGTCCTCGAAAACACTCTAAGTACAGTACATTCTCTTTAGATGTGCCACCTATAAATGTAAATTTCAAAATGCTAAATAAAAAAAGAAGAATGTTTTCAAACCAATGTGGACTGGGAAGGAGCCAGCTGCACATATCCCTTGGCTGAGGGCTGAAATCTAAAGATTAAAGATTAAGAAGGTAACAGACGACATTTCATCGAAAGCAAGGCAGAATTTAGCTTCAACTTTCAGCATTATTGTTGAATGGTGTACTGGCAGATCTATTACAGGTCTCATGTAAGGCTAAAAAAGGTAAATAATTTCCCTGTTTTTTTATTGAGAATTAACTTTCTGTAATACAGTAAAATCTGAATCAGAAAATACGTATATAAAATACTGGAAGCACATACTGCAGAGAGGGTTGCTAATCCCTTCGCGCAGCCTTACTGTGGCTCATGTTGCTATTTAGGGCAATTACACTGGATCCATTACATGAAAAAAAAACATCACTTTCTTTTTTGCACCAACAGCAAGAGACACTTTGAAGTAACCTTATATTTCTACTGGTTCTACAGTGCCCCGCATCAGCTAACATCCCATTCTATCACCACCGCAATACTTATCAGCTAAACCACTTCTCTGTACTGCGCACAGCTTGAAACAGTACCAAGAGAAGCAAAAGAATTCATGTAGCTGCCTTTTCTGTGGAGAATATTCAAATATTTTTACTCGGTGGAATGGACCGGAATACAATGGCTGCTCCAATCATACACCTTCCATCCAAGTTTATTATTTGCATGACTTTTTCCTGAGAAATATTAGAGGCTAAAAAACTGTAAACTAACACAAAAAGTTGAGCGACGCACAACGTAAAACTGAATCAGGACATATGTACATTATCCCTTTTCCCCCAGGTACAAAAATACTTCAAACAACACACTCATCCTAAGCAGAAAACAGAGAACAATGCTATTCACATTATCAGGGTTTGACCTTCTATCTTGCAATTTACCACGTGCATGT
Source organism: Numida meleagris (assembly GCF_002078875.1). Taxonomy (NCBI): domain Eukaryota; kingdom Metazoa; phylum Chordata; class Aves; order Galliformes; family Numididae; genus Numida; species Numida meleagris. The sequence continues at coordinate 69,408,005 of NC_034413.1, read as the reverse complement.
GCAAGTGGGGCTCTGTGAGGACCCGCCGATGTTTCTGTGTGCAATGAATTGTAGGGAAGAAGTCTAAGGCTCTCTGGAAGCTCCGTGCAAGAACACAGCTAATCAGTGCATAACTAGGTTGGTTTTATGCATTTATATGAAAATACTTACAGAAGTGAGATTACTTCACGGTTCTGAAAGGATTGCCTCAAACTGCAGGCAATAAAATATCAAATATGCTGGCTGCCTTGAAAGTAATGCCTCCTATTTATTTCCATGGAAATAAATAGATAATGGATAAAATAGACAATGGATAAAAAGAGCACAATAACACTATTTGATAGAGCAAATTCTCAGCTACAAAACACTATTTTTCAACATAGTCACCACCATTTGCTCTGCATTTTCGCCAGCGATGAACAGGCGGGTGCACGTTGCGCTCATAAAAATCTGCCCCAGTAGAGGTGATCCACTGTTTCACAGCTGCTATGATGGTGTTATGGCAAGGAAAATGTTGCTCATGCTATCCATCTTTCACTGCCCCATACAGATGGAAATCAGAAGGTGCCAAATTTGGACTATACAGTGGGTGTAGCAGGACAGTTCAGCCAAGACTAGCAGTGGTGTCCATGGCCCTCAAGCTGGTATGGGGCCTAGCGTTACTGTGTTGCAGGAGAAAGGCTCTCTTCTACTCTGGCCTGATTACTGGAGGTTCGAGCCTTCAGCTCAGTCAGCGTCATGATGTAATGAGCAGAGCTGATGGTTTGTCCAGGTTCCAGGAAATCCAGAAGAATCACCCATTTCCTATCCCAAAAGGCAGTGCACATCAATTTATCCACTGAAGGCTGCATCTTCAACCTTTTCTCTGATAGGGAATTCACATGCCGCCACTCCACGGACTGCCGTGTTGGACTCTGGCTCCTAGAGGAGACATCCCATCTCATCACTGGTAACAATGCAATCCAGGAAACCTTCACCTTCAGCCTTGTTTAACAGGTCCTGACAAACTTGCATACAGTGTTCTTTCTGTGCTTGGGTGAGCATTTGTGGGACTCACCCGGCAGAAACTTCGCAATATTCCAGCATTGCCACCATCATTTCCAATACACTGAAGCCAATATTCACCTCCGTACACAGTTCCCTGGTCGTAATCCACTGACCCACGCAGATGAGCTGATCAACCGTCCCTGGAGGTGTTCAAGATACATTGAGATGTTGTACTGAGGGACATGGTTTAGTGGAAATGGTGATAGGTGGACAGTCGGACTGGACGATCTTAGAGGTCTTCTCCAACCTTGGTGATTCTATGATTCATTTTGTGGAGTGACAACTATGCATGGACGTCTGGAACACAGTTGGTCTTTCATGCTGCTGTTGCCTCTGCTGAAATGCACCACCCACTGGCGCTAGCATCCACTGCTTGGTCTCCATAAGCATTCAGCAATCATCGATGAATGTCAAGGGGAGCAATTTTTTCTGCACGGAAGAATTCGGTGACACACCGTTGCTTCATACGCATTTCCACATCAGATGTCATTTTGTCAGACTGCCCCTCTACTGCCATTTGTCACACGGCAATAAAATGTAACACAATATTGGAGAGAAGGTTCAACCCCCACTGCCATACTAACAACATCTCACTCTGACGTTGTGGGCCAACATAATAAAACAGGAGGCATTAGTTCAGGAGCAGTCCCATATATAATGTAAGCATTGCATATTTCTACTACGCAGAAACTGCAAAAATAAGAGATTGCCATCAGTATTCTGGTAGAGAAATTCTTCACAAACCTCAAATACTGAAGTGCTTTATTTAACAGCATAACACCATTGAAAAGTTAAGCACACTGCAGACTTCTCCCAAATGAGTTAATCCCCTCCACACCTGATCCAACAAAAGGCACCCTCTGCATTTTCCCATACCTGGTTATCAGTCAAACAAAGAAAACGGAGCTAAGGAAGATAGCAGTGAAAAAGAGGTTAAGACTCACTTAATACAGTCTGAGTCTGGTTCTTTTTCCCCCTAACACTGACACAGGCTGGATTTATAAAACATTTTATACGCTAAGACAGCCTAGACAAGAAGCTGCAGCATGAGAGGACAACCAGAGGGAAGTGGAACGGCTCTACGGGATTTGCAAAGTCCTGTCATTGAAAACAGACATGATAATCCCAGTAGGGATCAGCATGGCCAGCAATGCTCTGACAAACAGAGCATCCCTTTGACGACTCAACCCTTTGCAGTTCTGACCAGACCAGAGACTTCCAACTCAACTACTGAAAAACAGCCTCTTTTGATGTACCATTTTGCTTTTCAGTATCTAAGTACTCTAACCAAAGCACTTCAGATTGGTTTAGAAAATATTTGGATTTTGGAGCAGATTCAAAATGTTTTGGACACTGGATTCTACCCAAAGGGCTGATTTTCATCAATCCGTGTAATAAATACCTCTTCTCTGTAATCTCGTAATAACTCCAGACAACTCATGTTATCTTACCACGAGGAACACAACTTTCCACATCTAAATCAATTAATCCTTTTTTCTGTACGCCAAGACATGCCTTTCAGATTTGTTTTGCAGTCCATGTTCATTATAATATGCTTAAAAATATTTTGCTGGAGAACTATGTAAAATGACACCAAATTGTTTCCTCAATCCAATCCCTCAAATACCTCCCCCCATGAAAAATTTCCCCTTAACTTTCACATACTGAAAGTATGTTTTCCATTTTTAATGCATCTGTCTCACTTTTTTGAACCTTGCATTTTGGAAGCTTCACTGCACACTCAGCTGAAAATGTTTAACAGTTTTCTAGGCAATACAGAAAACTTGGTACAAGGTTAAAGAAAATTAAATTAGATACTAATAGTCTGGATTCAGATCCATCACATATGATATGAATACCAATATAGCCTTCCCTTTATTAATAAGTGGATAGAAAACCAGTAAATCAAATTTTGACAGTCTAATACTGCAAAGATGCTCTCTAAGTTTTTTCTTAAATGACCCTTAAAATATGCTTAACAATTGGAGGTATTACTGGGAAAGGCTACTTACAGGACCCCGAGAAATGACTGCCTCTGGATGCTTGCTTATGGGATGATGACAGATTTTGGGCATAAAGGTTTGCAAACTGTTAGAATACCCACAAAACAAAGTCATTATAAATACAAATACCAGTCTCACTTCCCAGGCTTTCTTTCTATCACAGAAAAACCTACAAGACATTTGGAAATGGAAATGCTCTCAAATCACAGTCTTGTATTTTAAGAACTAACAGGAATGTTTAGCTCCTTCCAAAGCATTGTTTTCAAACTACAGAGAGTTAAAATAAGGTTTTATTTCGTTATCATTTGCTAATTATTAATTTGTCTATCAAAGGAGTTAGCTGGGATTCTTCTGTGTCATCTAATTAGAAATGTTTCATCGCTTTTTCGGAATGTTTTTACATTTTGAAAAGAAGCTTTCTCTCACTAATTAGAATTGAATACTTTATGAAACTCGACTTTTTATGTGAGTGACTCAACAATCTACTACAAGCTACCCAATGTATAAAGGAAATCTTTTTTCTTTCAAACTTATCTTTTTGTATTGGTATCTAGCACTACAATACTGCTGTAAATATCATATATTCTCTATGCTGGCTTGAGAAAGACATCTTCATCTTAGTTGTAAATAAGGAGTTCCATTGCAACAACCAGAAAACTGTTCTGAACAGAATGACCTTATTAAAATTATGTACTTTAAACTGTCCTAGTACTGAATCAGTTTATACCATCCAACTACCTTTGGTGCAACAGTATTTTGAACTTTACAAACGATAGTTTTATTACGGACTAGGTTTATGTAATCCTAATTTATATTGGCCTTGATGCTGTCTTTTTTTTTAGGATTGGAAAACCCCAACAATTTAACCACCCTAGAAGAGGACAGCTATTTGGGTGAATTCACTATTAATTAGCAAATAACTTCCAGAGCCCAGGCCGCTGCACTTGTCTCTGCATCCTCAGTTAATGAGCTGGCCATGCCCCAGCTAGGGCAGGCTTGCTGATCTGCATGCAGAAGGACACAACCCTATTGCATGTGGTTGCTTTTACTGCCAGGCTGGATGATCAAAGCAGTCCTTTCAGGCCTGCTATCTAGGAATCTACAGTAATAAAACAATCTTTAGCTGTATCATGGCTAGATGGGGAAAAGAGCCTGACTTACATTCATGGATTCTAGCGATTACTTAGAGCACATGAAACAGAACTCTTCCTTTTGGACTAGCATGCTGTTAACTAATCATAAGCTGTAATCCTTGCATCAGATATCCTTCCTGCTCATAGGACAGGTAAAATGCAGCTGATTGAGCTGTGACACATCCTCCATTGCTGCAGTTTAACAGTGTCATCACAGCAATCGAGGTTTTTACTTCCAGTGAAAGCAGGGAGAAAGCACATCCTTTTCAAGAACAGATGACTACCTTTGAAAGCACATGTGCACGTATGCACACGTACAGCACCTCTGAAAGCATCTTGGTAAAAACCAAAACTGAGCTACACGACAATCAAAAAGATGTTGGAAATAATTGTATTTCTTTTTAAATCTCAGCTCTGACTGCTCAGTCAGAACTTAATAAAAACAGTAATCACTTGACAGAGACCTAACAAAGATACAGCAGTCATCATGCTTTCAGGCCTTCCACCACATTAATTTCTTTCTTTGCAAGCAAAATAGGTCAAAACTGTGTGCATGTGACAGGCCTTCTTAGGAGGCAAAATAACGTAAACATTCAGATTTTTCTATTTTTAAATTTGAAACTAATTTTGGGTGTGAACATATGCTACAGAAGAGCCAAGTTATCCTGCAGAGAAGAATATCATGCCACCACTATCAACAAAAACTTTCTTAGGGTACAGAATATTACTAACTTACATTCTAATAATGGAAAGTGAAGAAATATTATTACAGCAATCCATTTTGTCAGTCTAAAGAGGAACTAATGAAAAACACGCCCATCTTCAGCAAGTACAAATCTAGAAAAAATGAATCCAGACTTGATGTTTTTTTTTTAATTTTGTTTTGCTTTTCAGTGGCCAGAAGTCATTGGTGCATTTATTTTTCAGTTGTCTTGTTTCAACACGCAAAGTTCTGACAACCCTACACAAACTGGTTACGTTTTATATTCTGAAACAAGGCAGCAAGTAAGTAAAACATAAAAGAGGAGAGATGTTCCTCATGAGGATTTTAAAAGACTCAGCCTTCCCCAATGAAAAGAGAAATTATACCATCCCACACACGCTCAATGTATCAGTTTTGCAGCTGTGAAGGACATTTTGGATTTGGCCTTTAGGCCTTGCTGGATAAGAGTATCTGCCTCCAAAATCTGTTTTGCTGCAGAAAAGTCATAATTTGGATTTTGTCAATGAAATTCTTTACCAGTTTTTAGTATTTTGGTACAAAGATGAGTAGTTAGCTTTAAGATCAGGTATTAACTCTCTGTGGCTTCAGGTATTGTTCATGGTTATAACTCAGGCATTTCTCTACAGTGGCTGACATCCTGTTGGCTCCCTGTGAAACTATCAAGGTCTAGAAGAAGCTAACATGGAAATTTAACATAACAGACCCGAAGAAAAAGAGACGATCACAAAACGTGCTTACAAGAGAGCATTCAGACCTCCCAAGACCAAGTGCCACAACAAAATAGGATATTAACATAGAGCAGTCTGCTTTGCCACTGCAGGATCTTGCTCACTAATGTAACACAACAGATTCACAATCATCCCTGTATATGTTTACATTTGTCAGAAAAAATGATGCGGAACTTATACGAATAAACTCAAAGGGCTAATGGCACACATTGATTGCTACCAAATGATAGAGCTACAAGTATTTTGAAGTTTCTGGCCAACGATATAATGACTTTAAAACGGGATCAGAGCACAAGAGCAACGAACAAATTTGTTCTTTTCATACCCGTGTTTTGGGATTAAACACAATCTAAAGTATAATTCCGTCACAGTTTTCATAATGGAGATTATACGAACTTCAGGGCCATCTGATACAGAACATTCTTAGGTTATCTGATACATAAATTAAGAAAATAAATAGGTAATAACTACTGTAAGCGTTCAGTCCTTGTTAACAGCTTTGCTGTATATTATTGATTTGCTGGCTGCTAGAGAAGCAGTTATCTGTGGAAAGAGTTAATTTTATAAAGAAAGAATATTTAAAAGTAACCATATGAAAACCTGACCATGAAAATTCAATTTGATTTTATGTATACAGTCAAAAAAAAATGGAAAAATATGTTTGCTGGAAATACGGTGAAAGGCTTTGAGCTCCTGTCATAACAATTACTCAGATTAGCTCCAACCTCCATTAACTGTGCAACGTGACATGGAAAAATAAAGAAATAAATGGTAAAAATGAAAATCTCACTCCCATATCGTAAATGCAGAGGCCGAATAAACTAGATAAACTTCCCTTGTGTTAGACACCTGAAGTTCAGGACGCAGCAATATTTAAATCATCTGAATAATTCAGACTGAATTTCTGTGCGAGAGAATGTCAGAAACGTAGCAGGATTGCAAATTAAACCTGTAAATGATGCTTTTTGTGCCAAAGCCACGTGACCACGCTATTTTTAGACGCAAGGAACTTTTTATCCAAATATCATTTTCTGAATTGCTTACTGAATTATTATGCAGTTCTACGCCGTGATTTCCCACATGAAGAAACTCTTATGATATTAAAATAAATAAATAAATAAAAATTAGCTATTCCTGCACCTTAATGCAAACACTCCAGAATTATCTGGCATAAATGTAATAGCGCTTGAAAGCTTAGGCTGCCGTTCTGAAAGCTGGTGTGCTACAAACCCATGCCATATGATACACGAATCTCTTTCCAGCATTAATGTATTATTACTCACTGTCTTTCAGTGCTATATTAACGGAAAGGGTGAGAACTTTGAGAATTTGCACCCCATATTTATGAGACAGACAGTATTAAGACTTCCTCTGTTTTATGAAAGAGCACTCGGAAGTTTAATATTTACAAAAAAAGGTGGGTGATTTTACTCCTTTTCACTGCTTTTACCCTACAAAAATTGTGACAAATATTTCTTTAGTGATATACGAGAGGTCCGTTAATTGTAAGTTTAATCATTTTATCTCTTATGAAGATTTGTATCCATGACCTTTCCTGATACAGCTCCTTTCTCTTACATACACTGATCTAACTGTTTCATGAATATCCCACTCAACTGAAAAACACTCTTCTTTACCTTCATATTAAAACTTTCTATCTGGCTTGTTACCTAAAATAAATGAAGTAAGTAACACAAATGTTAAGTATTTTTTTAATACATTAAGAAAACTGTAGGACACCAAATTAAAAAAAGAAAAAGAGCCTGACCTTTTTCCTCGTTAAGCGTTAGATTTAAGGTGGGTATTATCATCACGTTCATTCCAAGCTGAAAAACAAAGATCCAGTTGAAAGAGAAGATAAGCAATAGCAAGCAATATGGTCCTCCTAGGATGCTACAATTTCAATATTAAGTGATTCTTAATTATTCCTTCATATTTATGAACATCTAAGTGGAGAGGTTTCTTTGAATACTGCTTCTCCTCTGAAACAAATACCTGCTACCACTTCATGTTTTGCACACAGTTCATTTCCAAAAAACATCGTGAGCATAGAAAAGACAATCTAGTATTTTAAAAAACGTTAATGCACAACTTCTTTAAATATATATTCTGTAAACGATGCAATAAAGTCCTCAACTGTATGCATGCTGTTAGTTTTGGGTAAGATTTTGTGCTTTCAAGTCTAAAACCTCTCTCCCTTCTTCCTGCCCCAGGGAAAGGTGAGAACGACATCAATCCCTCCCTGTCCTCTCCAAGCTGCTTCGTTAGGGATTCTGACTCATCAACTCAGCATCCCTGTGCTTGGAGATTTGTAGTTAAGAATGGGAAGGTATATTTAGCCCAATAAGATGAGCAAAGTACATAAATGTTAATGTCTGTATATTTTTTGGTTGAAATTTCACCTAGCAATTTTCAGATATATTCACATTGACACCTTAGTAAGCATAAATTGCACTTTCCCATTAACTGTGAAGATTACAGTCTGGCTCTTAGAAAATGAAACATTTACTTCCACGATAATAAAAAGCATTCTGTTCTCCACTGAAGTGCACGGGTTGTGAAACTCTCCTTGGAGGTATTTTTGCCATTCACACTATCCTAAATTTAAAATCTTTAAATTAGGATTTAAAATTCTAAATTTAGGATTAAAGATTTTAAATACTTATAAAAAAAATTCTCTGCATATGTTTGCAGAAGTACTATTTTAGGAAAAGAAGTATGAGTAACTTTGGACTCAGAGATGGGGAACGTGGAGTTTTTATGTTAGCAACTTGCAATCTAAGACAAAAATCTGGGCAACGTCACTAAGAGTCTAAAGCACCGCTCTGCACATCAAGACTTCGAGCCTTCCAGAAGCCAATTCTTCTGCCACTGCTTCTTTCTTTTCAACTGTTCTCTCCATGGAACCTTGACAAGGGTAAAACATTGCTATGTGGACTTCTACCAACAAAAGCCAATATAGTGTGCCTATAAAAAAAGGGATACTTAGGCTACCAAGCGAACTTCATGTAAAAGGATTTTTGTGTCTTTAAGCGCCTTCTTCCTCCCTCCACAAAAATGTAGGGAATGTTTTAGGACCTGAAAAGGACCTCAAAGGCTTCCTGGGGAGCATGATTACTCACACCAGGTCCCAGCTACTCTGAAAGCCTGGTATTGCATCTCGTCATGATAGCATTAGGTTGAACACAGAGCTCTGCCAGCAATCCATGGCTTTGCTCACTCGGTGCACTACAAAACATGATTTTACTACACGCGCAATAAAGTGCACAAACCCCAAGCCAGACATAAAAAGGTTTGCGTCTCCTCAGAAGGAACTGAACAAAAGGGTGAATCACATTCAAGCCTGACAAGAGTATTGCACCAGCTCATCAAAGCAGAGCAAACAAAAACGAGGGTAAAGGACCACGGGCAGCCAAAATTTAAAACCATGTGTCCCTGTAAGGAGGCATTAAACCCAAGAGTTTAAGAACTAATCTTCACAAAAGTGAAGAATCTAGAAAATGCACTATTTCATCCCAAAGAGAGGAAAATATATTGTGCTAGACCCTAATTCAAAACTCAAACAGGCCTTTATTCTTGAACAATGTTCCAAGTCCCAGGAAATGCAGAAGGTCGGTACCTAACAGATATTTAACACATTCTGGCACCATCCTCCAGAATGTGAGCTACCGGAAAGCATGCAGGCAAAGAATCATTCAGTCAGCTCTCATTTAAAACTTCATTAAAAGAAATTCCTTTAGCAACACAAATATATTCTGTCAAAAAAACCCACAAACAAATGAAGTCATCAGTGTCGTGAACTCTGAACTCTAGGCAGAAAAATCCAAAACATGTGATTTCCAACCTACAGGTAGCTCTCTGCATTTTTAAAAAATGTATTTAGTTCTTACATTACACTCTGGCATACTATCTCAATGGAAGTCTGAATTTAAGGCAATGAAAGGCAAACTTCCCGGTGTTGCTGAACCTGAATTTCTCAGTTCATTTTAAATACAGACTTTCCAAAGCACTCAAAGCATTTTATTTATGCAAAAAAGGTATTTTTTTCTTCTTAAAGCTGCTGCAAGGAAATTCTCTAAATACCATATACCTTAAACTATTTAACTTGAATTAGATTATTAATGACAGAAAAAGTTCTCTAAGTTGGGCTGTTTTCTCTTAATCCTTGGTGCAATTTGAACTTGCCTTTTTTCATTTCTCTTATCTTTTTCAAATCTGTACAGCAACCGCTACCACTGCTTTTGATAAAATTCTGATCTTTTTAAAGTTTTATGTCCATCCTACAGTGTTCTCTTCTTTTCCCCCCAAGAAACAAACCTCATTCTTCTTGCTGCTCTTTAACAGTACTGCTTTTTAAATCTGCCCCTAGTTTGTTGCTCTGCTTTGTTGCCTTCTTCCTAATAACAACTTTCCATAAAAAACCACGTCCAGTACAGCACAATATATTCTAAAGTCTCACTGACAGTGAGTACTTACAGATCTCACAAATGACACTGATGTTTGTAAACATTCTCAGCACTTTAGAAATGAGTATTTGTGATCTTTATTTTTTTCAAGTACTTCAATCACCTTCCTCGTATAGAGGGGACACGCAACAAAATCAGAGGCAACAGGAAAAATTGTGAATAAATATATGGAAAGAAAACTTTCCTACAGAGGATGACTCAATAAACTGTTGGCAGTGGTCCAGAGAAGTTGCGGGTTTCGAACCTTGGAGATGCATAAATCTCAAGTTAACAAAGCTCTGGGCAATCTTTTCAGAGCTGCATCAGATGACCTCTGTGGCAGAAAGTCGAAGCGGGGGTTAGCACCTAGTGATGTATCCTAGGAAATATCCCCGGAAATCTGAACATCTGCTTTCAAGAATTTACAGTATTAAGCACATAAGCCAGGAAAACAAATATTTCTGAATATAGCTACTATGTTATATATAGGTACAATTTACAAGTACAAAGGAAAAAGATATGATTAGGTCTTCCAAATTTTCACACAATCTGATCAAAGAAGATTGCTCTTCTGTTACATCTCCCTACTGAAAGGGATAGCTCTCTAAAAAACAGATTCAAAATGAGTTCTGGTCATCAAGTATTCTGTGGGAATACTGTATGTATCGGTTCAGAGGTGATCAGACAGAATTCTATATTTTCTCTGAAGAAGAAATCACTGATAAGAATGAAAATGCACCAGTGTGTTTAAGAATCTTATTTTGAAGCAATGGATATAGTACAGATACTACACTGACTCACTAAGATGACCAAACAATCTGTTGTAGATTAACATAATTTTATTTAAAAAGAAAAAATGTACATACTTCTTCAAGTGGGGCACTTCAGATTAGGGATCTCTTCAGTCTTTTCTGGAGGGATTTAGAAAAGCTTTGGAGAAATCTTAAAGCTATGGAATTAGCCTGGTATTTATAGCTCAGTTTCCTACTGTGTTCTTTGAGCTTCTAGGACATTTTTTTTCTCCATCTGCTGGTTGTTGACATGGTATAACCTTATATTTTGATTATGAAAATGTATAAGAGCAAGTGCTTTGCATTTTACTGTAAAGTTCTGGCTTCATCTTAGGGCAAGGCAGCTACGCTCTGCCATTACAATATAATGTAGGTCAAGAACAGTGCTGTATATTTTCTGATACAGATAAATGGAGTTCTACTGTTTAATTATATCAAAATATATTACTACCAATCATGACTAATACTCCATATGAATCACGCTGCCACCAAATGATACTTTTCATACCATTAGAATACTGTACGTTGCATGCTGTTTCAAGAAAATCTGTTAAATCTAGGTCAAGAATGCTTTCTTCTTTGTTCTGTTATCAAAAAGGTCCACGTATCAGTGCACTGTTTATCTCATATAAAGATATGAATTGCCAAGTTGTTTACTTTTCTGCTTTACCACCATTAAATGTTGAAGACATCCGTTGTTCTGATTATTTTTTTTTAACATTGGCTGGAATCTTTTGTATTACGTTCCTTGAAATACATTTTATAACAATCTTTACTACCACAGAATAAAACTATCAAAATAAAAGTTTTCCAGCTTAAGAAATGCAATGATTTACTTTTGAATACTCACCTACATTACTCCTCATGGTCTTGCTTCTAGTTACCTTGGGGATATTTAGTCTTCTTAGAATTCTTGATGCACTTGGAGATTTGCTTTAGATATTCTCCTGTTTAGATCTCGATAATGGGCTATGTCCATTGAGGCTGGCTCCTTGTCTTACTGCACCCCTCATCTGAGGAATTCTTGCATGCCAGGTTACATCTGTTGAGACAGTAGAATTATTTAAACTAAAACACAAATGTGTTTATTTCACCTCTCTTGACTGCTTCTTAAGCCTTACCCAATGACTTTGTAGCAAAAACTGAGATAATATTTGCTTTTAAGGAAGGCAAGGATGGCTCTGACTGGAACTGATAAAAAAAGATAGCTTTTAACAAATTACGATGGTTCACTGTCTGCAGGAACGGGCAGCTTTCTAGAAAAATCAGCTTACAGATCTTTATAATGATAGAACTAGTAAGATATGGTGTAATACAAAGAAGGTCACGTCTTCAGACAACTGTAGCTGTCCTGATGCATGCCAATAGCCTTTATCTAGTAAGGCTAGAAGTCTGGGCTTCAGAGAGTTAAACACTGCAGCTAATACTACATGATAAATACATATACAAATACAGCAGCAGTCTCTCTCTCTTTTAAAACTAAACAGCCTTACTTATGTAAAAGGCCCTATCAGTACTGTTTATGAGCTATTGCACAGGTACACAGACACAAGTGAAGCCCCAACTGTAAGAGCTCATGGATTATCACAGCAACACCTGCCTCCCAAAAACAAAAGCACTGGGCTGCTCTTGAGCCATTTCCTTTGGAAACAACGGCACCACATATCTGCAACCCTCCACTTGCTCGCAGTTGGTTAGGATTTGAGCATGGCAGTTTCAATTTCTCTGACACTGAGTTAACAATCTTTGCAGGACTTTATGTCAATTAATTAGTTCTTTTAGAAGTGAAATGGATTGGAGCTCATTAGGTTAAAGACGTAGCTAAAAGAGTTAATGTTGGCCTTTAAAGCGTTATACCCGAAAGCCTGAGGACTCAGTAAAAGAGCACAGTTAGAAAGCAGACACTTTTAACAAATTCAGATTTAAAGGGGATTTTCCACATTTTGAACAAATCTTTCATTGAAATGGATGCAACACAGCCAATCAATGATTTCTGAATCCTACAGAAGAAGCCTGAAGAATTTGTTCTGATTTACAGATCCCTTATTTGGGACCCCTTTTAAAGACATCTGTCATCACATTAAAGGTTGTTGTTGTTGTTATATACCTTCTCCCCCTAACAGAAAATGTATGCTTTACAACATTATACACATTACACAAATGTATAACAAAAATTTGAGATAAGCAATGTGAACTGGGGAGCAAATACCACACTATTTACTACGATTCTTAAAATATTTAAGTTTGTAAGTAAACCCTTTTGCTTTCTTGGTGATGAGCTGGTCTTTAACTTTTATTGACTTTACTAGTAGTTGTAATTTAACTATCAGTTGATTAGCACCTAATTTCAGGGCAAAACTGGGGCACGACATCCTGTGGAAATGCCCAACAATGAGTCTGCCTTTTTGCACTGAATTCAGCAGCCTAGTAGAGACTTCCAGGCTCTACTTAGAAAGAAAACTACTTAGAGAGAAAATGATTGACAGCAGTTGTTTCCAGATTATCCAGTCCATATATATTATTAAAACGATTAAAATGAAAATTGAATAATAAAAAATATAATACTATTATTAGTAAAAAAAAAAAAAACCCTTCCCATTCATTGAAAGGGCTTACAACAATCCAAACAGAACCACGTGACCTTACAGAGGTCTAAATAAAGATTATACACAACTGAAACACATCGCATTTGATTAGGTGAAAAATTGGAGCATAATGCTAAGGAGAAGGATGACGTGGTACAGACATCCAGGCACACCCAGTGGAGACTGGAAGGCACTGAACTTTCTCCCATGGAGCTTTCTCCAAAGACTTGTACTATCAGACTCCAAGCAATGGGCCTGTGCTGCTGGTTTTAGCTTATCAAGAACGTGAATGCCAGTGTTTTAAAAATTACTCAGAAGTTCTGAAATTTAAAATCTGACATGTAAATGTCACTTAAAAACATAAGAATTTCTTCTTCTATTGCAGAAATGACAAATGTTTAATTTGTTTCCTCTGTATGCAATTTCCTCTTTATATAAGCTGCATGGTTTTTTTTAAAGAATGTTTTTACTTGTTATTCATAAAATTATAAATGAATGCTTTAAGAACCTGCGACTTCGGAGCAGCTAATTTTTACAGTGACAAAGCAAACAGAAGTACGACAATTTTTTATTAAACAGTTTGCATACAAATATATTTTTACTGTGCATTTAATATTCTTAAGATATAATTACTTATTAACGTTTAGCCACATTGAAAGGTATTGATAAGAGAGATTTTTGTAAAGGCTTTCCTTAAGCAAAAGTGCAGCGAACAATGTAAAACTGATTTACTGGAAACAATTTCAATAGATGGATGAAACAGCCCAACAATGAAAGCTATGTCATACCAGGGCTTAAAATAACTAGGTCACGTGGACAGTACTGAAGATTTAAGTAGCATCAGTAAAAGAAGCTTCTAATAAAGGCCTCAAGAATTTGACAGAAAAGCATTACTAAAATGAATTCAAATAAATAACCTGGTTTTTAACTTATAGTATCTAAATAAAAGAGTAACAATACATTACTTGTAAGAATTGTCTGTACTGAACATATGGAAACGTGTAAGCAAAGATGTAACTAAACTTTCTGCTGGGAAAAAAAAATTACCTTTATTGTGCATATTCCATTTACAAACCTACTAGCATCAAAATAATAGTATCACACTCAGCAAACACTGCCACTGTCTTACAAGACCCTCTAAGCAGTTTTACATGGCGATCCAAGGGGATTTTTGTGGCTAATTCAACAGGCTCTATATTGCTTTTCCCTTCCTGAAACACTTGTTCTCACTCTCCTTCTGTCTTGCCTCTCAATCCTTCTTTGCCTACTAGGAACTACCAGGTCTCATGACTGATTGGACTAGATGATCTTGGTGGTCTTTTTCAACCTTGGTGATGCTACGATAAAGTATTAAAATAATTATTTGTAAAAAACTGTGAAGAGTTTTTTTTAAATTAAAAGAATGGATACTTGACACTGAAAAAATCACACTCCTGAAAATCTGCTATTTAATGTAGAAGTGATTGTCAGTCTATCTTGGTCCTTATTAAATAGTCAGCACTGCACCACGCACAAAAAGACCAGTTTATTTTTATCATTCCGAGATAAGTATAGGACATTCACAGTGCTATCAGTATGTTTATTTTTCTATTGCATACATATCCATAACAATAAATTTTCCAGCACGTTCTCATCAATTTGCTGGAACCTAACGGTGGATGTATTGCTGGGGAAAAGCCATCTGGTTTTTTTTCAGCGAATGTGCTTTCTCATTTGCTTGTGAGCTTTCTATTTACATAACAAGTCTGTGATAACAGAGTAGAAGAAATCCTGTCCCCATCTAATCTCCCAAGATACATACAGTATACTTACAACTGTGGTATTTGATGTATCTAAAATTAAAGATACTCTACTTTTTATAAAACTAAATGAAAAATGCCAAAAAGTGATCTTCCAGTAAAAGAAACAAACTCAAGAACTTTTCAGTTGTGTGCTGTCACAAATACATACAGAAAAAAATGGCACTCAGCCAGTTCTGTTTCATTTTTTTAAGGTCCGTTTTAACTACATATCTTCAACAGCAATCTGCTTGTTTATTGGCTCTTTCCCATACTCATATATTCTTTCCATTTACCCTGTGGCATTATTGAGAAATGCTCCTCCAAAAGAGCGTCTTTCAAACGACAGTCATAGGCTGCACGCTGGAAAAATTTGGCAAAAGCCCAGAGACTCGATTACAAGCATCCAGTCTGATATGATTTTATTGTCAGTAATATACCCACGGACATGTGGCATGAAGAGAAACGGGGGGAATGAGAGAATCCACTTACCTCAAATCCAGAAGATCAGTGGAGGCAATCCACCAGATTTTGGTGGTTCTCTGAATTTTGGAAAGAAATTAGTGAAGTGCTGTTTCTTCTAGTCTTTGTATTTCTCTGTCTGTTATGTTGTGACTTTAGCCTCCTCTTCCTACAACAAAAAACATTTTTTAATAAAACAAGATTTGCAGAAAGATGAAGTATCGATACCTGTACTTCATCTAGACTGCATGGCTTCTCTAACAGACTGCTTCACTACACAAAAGCCATGGGAACAGTCCCAAAAGCAAACACTGAACAGAACTGGTTAGTTTATCTAGGCGCTCTCAGTAGTCAGTGAGGAAAGGTAGTGTTCAAAGTGTGATGTAAAACAAATGAATGTAATCTGGCCCCAAATATACCTGTATTCTTAACTGCCCTCTAGAAGGATCTCTATCTTAGATGACCATAAGCACAAAATCAGAATACCCTGTGTCCAAGGGTAGGATGGACTCGGGCTATATCCTCTTGCTTCCCGTTTGCACAGAATTTAAAGCGATAGAAATACAGCCTGCAGAATGGATACAGGGACTTTCATATTAGGTGATCCTGAGAAGATCTCCATAACTCTCATGGGCCCCTTCGACCTTGGGATATTCTGTAACTCTAAGGTCTAACATAAACCTTCAAAGAACTGAAACAGTAAAAAAAAGACACCCATAATTTGTTATTTACAACTTATTTATATACATACATAGATCACTTTGAAAGTAATGCTTCCTATTTCTTTCCATGGAAATGACAACAGATACAAAGAGCACAATAACGCTATTAGATAGAGCAAATTCTCAGCTACAAAGCATTACTTTTCAACATAGTCACCACTCCTAGCTGCGCGTTCTTGCCAGCGATGAACAAGAGCCTGCATGTTGCTCCTGTAAAAATCTGCACCAGCGGAGGTGATCCACTGTTGCTGTCACCACTGCTGAAATGCAGCACAGCCCCTCACTGTGCTCACACCCACTGCTTTGTCTCCATAAACGTTCGCAAGCGTTGATGAATGTCAGTGGGTGCCATGTTTCCACATGGAGGAATTCAGTGACACTCCTTTGCTCCACGCATACTTCCATGTCAGACGCCATCTGGTCCGACTGCCCCTCTGCTGCCACCTGCCACATGGCAGCAACACGTAACGGGATGCTGGTAGGAAGGTTCAACCACAAGCTCAGTCAAACTAGGGCCTTGCACTTCACTTTGTTCTTACACAACATCAACAGCCACTGAAAATCTGCACGTGATTACATCTGAACAAACACCAGGGGCCACAGGACCTTCAGGTTTCCCCGGGGTAGATCAGGAACCTCCATCATCCCAGAAGATCAGGCTTACAGTAGTGCTCTGCTAGTGCCCTGGCAGCACGCTTCCTCACCTCCGCTTTCTGGAAGGCCATGGAGCACACGCTGCAGCCCCGAGCTGCTCCCTCTCCTCCGCCCGCTAACGTGGCTCCAGAGAATCAGATAAGGGAGCCGATTTGTGTATTTCTGCCGGATTAGTCTTAACCTACATTGGTGCCCTAATCTCTGTGGCTGGAGGCACGCGGGTGGGGAAGGGCAGGGCTTGCGTCCGCTCTGAGCTCTTCAGGGTTCCTTCCCCATCTCCTTACTTCAAAATGCCATGCTACTGGAAATGTCTTCTTCCTTGGTTTTCATAGGAGGACTCTGGTCTTTTATTTAACTGTTTAAATAAGAGCAATATTTAGCTGCCTACACATTCAAAAAAATTTTCCAATTAAGTTTAGAATGTAACGGTTGTAGTATCGATGAGTAGATATGTCTAAAAACCCATTCTGAGTACCTGATAAAAGTCCTCATAAAGCTGCTGGAAATGTGTAGCCTTGTTTTCCTTTTACTGATTAGAATTCCTATATATTACCTAATATTTCCCAGGCATGGTATCTGGTTAAAGCCAAGTTAAAACGTAACAGATGACCTAACAAAACAAGAAATAAATATCTGACCTTCCAAGAGAACCTTTGCTCAAACACAGGGCCTTTTACAAGCATGCTACTCTCCTGTATCGGCAGAAGCCGCCTATCCTAACATCACTTCAGAAATGCATGTTAAGTGCCCCCCACCACAACATGAATTACGTTAGAGCTCAAAGGAACGCAACAACGAAAGGTAGATCTGTTACCGAAGCTCATTTAAAAATTAGTCGCAGCACTAAGGCTAACATACTAACACATTTGTTTTACTTCTGTGATGCATAGCTATAAGGCTAACATACCAACATATTTGTTTTATGTACGTGATACATAGCTACAAGGCTAACATACTAACATCTTTCACACGTTTGGCAATGGTGTCATTGGAGTGGATGTAGCTTTGAACAGAGAAGGTGTAAGAAGGGATACCATCTTTTTTGTCACCACTTACAGGAAAAAAGAAGAAATGGATTTTTAATTTGAAAGCAGAGAAAATCAGAGACATCAATTTATCAGTTCTCCATCCTATAAATCCTACAAATCTCATACCTTCATAAAGAAAGTGACAACTACTAATAATATATCTTACAAAAACGAAAATGCTTTTTTTTTTTTTTATAAAAAGCCTTGGTTTTGACAGGAAAGGTGCACGCTACTATTCAGAAACAGCATACATACAACCTTCACCCAGCAATTTAAAAACAGAACGAAAACAATCAAATTGACAAATAGATCAGTTTCCGACCATAAAGAAAATCACTCCTTTGTACAACCTTGGGTAATAAAGAGGTAAGCAGAGCGCAGGCCCATGTGCCACAGCACTCATCTCACCTAACTGCTGGTTGCTATGGCAAGCATTTGCCCGTGGTTTGTACATTAAACTGTAATATGTTTTCTGCTTCCTTCCTCTTGGTATTTTGATGAAGTTAACACTCGAGCTTTGGGCTTGAAAGACACGAAAACTAGAAGGTCTCTTGAATAATCATGCATTCCAATTTATTTTGGTTTTGTGAGAACATCTGAGAATTAAGTGGTATATTTAAAAATTATTTTCATTCATCTACAAGATAGTTTTAAAAACTTGTGATTTATTTCCATTAGCTACTTTGCGTACCTGTTGCAATCACACTTCTACTTCCTAACTCACAATGGAAATGTAATCTACTTTTCTCCTTCACTGGTCTTTAATTTAATACAGAGATAACCCTGAAACTGATGAGAACTGAGATGAGAATCAAATTCTAGTTCTGCATAATACCAATTTGCCTTTCCTCCCCTTTCTGTCTTATGAATAGATGTTAAAGATAAAAAAGAAAGAAAATATCAAAAACTTTACACAGTCATTACTATTGTAAACCAACAAATAACAGGGTGCTCTTCTGAAATACAGTGACATTTCAAAAGATTGTGTAGCAGCCAGCTCTTGCTACAATGCCATAGTCACCCTAATGAAGAACGTTCATCCATTTTTTTCTTGATCTGCATGGCTAACGTGAAGCTTTACTATAAAAACAGAAGTGTCTCAAAGTGAAGAGTTAATTAGTTAACCACAATAGAACTGTCACAACCCTCTTCTCACTGCAGAACTCCACACCAGACCAACTTCAAACTCAAACATCATCCACTGACAGAAAGATTCATAACTTGCAAAGTTATATATATATACACTTTAAGGAACATAAAAAACCCAATAATTTTGCTTTTGATAGTAATGGTATTTTCCATTGTCAGCATGTATGTGCTTTCCCTCTTCCCCCACACGTGAAAAAAAGGAAGTTGTACGTGGCTCAATTTGTCTATTGCATCATTTCTTGACATCAGAAACTAATAGAGAGAATTTCATAGCATGGTCAGTAGAACTGGATTATGACTTTTTAACCCCTCCTGTGCCTCGTAAGACGTATGAACTGCAAAGAGAGTCCTAAAGCATATTTACAAATTGCAAAAGGCCAATTACAAATGCATTACATGCCTCATCTTTGCATTAATATCCCTTGTTGGATAACGCTCGACACAGATGAATCACAGGACACAGAAGTTATCCTGAAGACAGCTACAATAGCCTTTCCTCCTGCCTAGCTTTCCTGCTGACCCTTCAGTGAACAAATAGTACACTGAACTACAGCACCAGTGCTGCAGGCACAGAGAAGTTTTCTCCTGAGCTTGAAATATTAGCTTGTACATCTCAAGTTCACGTAGAAAGGAATCACAGACACGGTATGTGAATACTGCGTATTAATACTTTCTTCATTGTTTCTGCTCTTGTGTGAGATAACTGGAAACTCTTAGAAAAGTGAACGTTTAAATAAATAAAAAAAGTGTCTGTTGCTTCACCATCCTTCACCGTGAAGCTTTTTACAGTACTTTAAAGAAGTTCAGGGACTCGCTTTCACCACCACCAACTGCAGTGCCCATGGTCTTAGCATGTTCCAAAGGAATTTACATAGGGAAGGAACTTCACTGCACCACCTGGCATGTAACACACAGGCTCCTGAAGGCCTCCTCCTTTACCATCAAGCAACAGCCATCCTTTTGCTTCCTCCATGTAGCTCTTTCAGACTGACATTGCTACTAATTAGCGCTACTAATTGTCCAATTCATTCATAAAGCACCGGGATGTTATTTTAATAATCCCCTGGCACTGGACTCCTAAACTCAGTTTCTGTTTCTGGAATTTTAATTCTATTCCTGCTAAGGTTAATAGACAATTTCCCACTGAGTTTAATATAATTCACATTGGATCACTACTGAGTCGGTATTTATAATAAAATGCCCTACTATTTGAATCTATTTGAGCACTTAAAAGATATCCACTTTATTTATTCACAGAGATCAAAATTCTCTAAAAAGTTAGCCTAGAATGATTTTACAGAAAGCTTAGATACAATTCATGGAGTTTGTTTTTAAGGTATTTCCAAAATCCACGGTACTAAGTGGTCCAACATCCCCCTGACTTTTAGAAACATCACCTGCTGCAAGGAACATTAAGCCCAAGCAGACTTTGTATATATTATGAAGCTTTTGTATTGACAAATGTACCAAATGGCATTGGGAAAAAAACTATCCATCCTGTGAAAAGTCTAATTAACTCACTTCCTTATTGCAAGAGTTTTCTGCAACCCTTTGTCTGCCAAAGGGCCAGAGATGAGAAAATGGCCACAGGAATCTAGCTAACATGGACTTATTTAATTTCATATAAATAACTTGTATATGTAAAAATATATACTTAAATGATTTATTTCATGATGTTTTAACGGATTTGCTAATCTGCAAGCTTTAGGGTGAACTTCAGCAATTACTGATATATCAAGTACTGTTCTGGCCATTGCTGTGATCTTAAAACTAATTACCTTTGCCACAGAATTTGACTATGTCGAATTTTTCCTGAAACTACATTTTGAACAGCAACTGAAATACAAAAATATTAATACATTTTTTTATCTATTTATATAACATTCAAATCCAAGGAAAACTGCAGGATGAAAATATAATCCCAACTGGACACCTACAGCAACAATTTAAAATGTATTATCCACAGAAAAGTGATTAGATAGCCTATGACTACAGTGCACAGAACCAGCCTAAGGTCAGCCAGAAAGCTGTTCCTGGAAGAGCTGGTCATAAGGATCACATTGTGGCTCGAAGTTAACTAGTTTTTCATACTTAGTTCAGTATCCCAAAGAAGATACCCAGGGCGTGCACTCAACGTCCACAATCCTTAACAAAAATTGGTGTTAAGCTACTGGGCGCTCAATAAGAACCTTTGCAACACAGTGCTAACCACAAAAAAACAGTAACTTCAAGACCACCACACAAATGCCCCTGATCCCTTTGCACTCAAAGCTCTGTTTGGCAACACGATTTTACTTTTTTTCAATTTGCAGATAACTACAAATAAAAAGCTTTGCATCATCCAACTCCTACTTAATGCAAAGCATTGTATTACAGATTTATGTAGGCTCAAGAAAAATGACTAGACAAAGGCATGTGAACTGCTTTATTGGTTCATTTTTCAATTTTACTAGGTAAAACAGTAGTGATCGTTTTTATTTCATAAAACCTTGTGTAGTTTTTGCTCTGAGCAATCCACCAACGAGGAAGAACGAGGTGGGTTCCCAAGCTAAAAGTTAAAGGTGCTAGTATATAGTGAAGTGCCAGCTATTCGTGCAGTAAATTAAAAAAAGGAGGGGAAAAAAAAGTATTTTAATAAAAAATAAATTTTCAGAAAACTGTATCACAGAGAATAACAATTTTGCTATCCCCTTGGTTGGCTGAGACAACTGAGTAGCTCCTGGGCCTAAGGGGATGAAAAGAAAAGTAAAAACGATCACCTTAGAAATGCCCCCATGAAAACAACAACCCCCCTCCAACACTTCTGCAAGCCTAGATGCACTTTTTTTTCTTTTCATCCCAAGTCTATAAGCATTATTAGACAAGAAAAAGAGAGGACAGTAAAAGTAAGCACTTAAAATTGTCAAGACCGGTAAATCAACCATAGGAGTAGGTAAAAACCCATACTTTCAAAATGAAACACACAAACACACTGAAGGATTAAAGAACAGAAATCTACTGCAATGAGAAACAAAATCCATAAAAAGAAAAATCAGAGATATAACTGTACAATATAAATTCAAAACATACGGTGCGTTAGGTTTCTTGCCTCCAAGAAGTTTTTCATCAAGCAGTCATTCAATGACTGGCTGTATTAATGCTGTCATACACAGGCCAAGACAAGTGTTCCGTGCATTACAGCAGCTAACAAATGAATTGCACTAGCTTCATGTTAGCCAGCTTTTCACATCAACAGAGCACACAGAGAAAAAGGAACCAAGAGTACAAATTATAGCAGCAGTCAGTAGGGAAGTTTGCTTTGTTATTACATGATTATATGTAAAATTTTCTCTAACACCGAAACCCAAAACCCTTCCAATACAAAGGAACTTCTAACGTATGATGGGAAAGACTTGAATTGTTCAAGGCCTCCAGTCATTAATAAGAAGTTAAACACTTCTAATTACTAAATTAAGATAACTTACAAAGCAATTAAATAATCTAAGTGTAATAACAGTATAGCCTTACAATTTTGCATGGATCTAAGAACAGCGAATTACACTATGTCAAGTAGTCTAATTTAATGAAAAGATTTTTTCCCACTTCATAGAAACCACTAGATAAACTTCCCAGATTCCTCTTTCTTAGCATGTTTTGACGCTATCTGGATTTAGGCTTAATGCAAGATAGTTTCTAATCCCTGAAGCTTTGTTTGCTCTTCTGTACTTCCAGACCTCCCTTATTCAAAAGTATGGCCACTGGTAGGAAGGAGCTAATGGGAGCTTGCGCGTGACAGACATCATTCCCAAAGAGAGCCCTGAGACAGCCGTTCAAGTAGAAGAACTTTTAATTCCTACTGAATTAGGCTAGATTGAAATCGATGGGACAATCAGATCTCCTAGCAGATAAAAAGATTTCTGCTCAAACCGAGCGCTGAGATACTAAGCGAGCCCAAGCCTAAGGACCAAAGCCCATCTTCACCTTCACGTAAATTTGCTTTAAAGTTGACAGCTGTAAGAGCGTACTTTCCAGATCTTGGGAAATGTTCTCAGTGGCCTGACACCAGACAGCGGTAGCACAGCATGGTCCTGCAGGCAGCCCAAGGCACCTGGTGGCCACCCACGCCGGGACTGCACGGATCGTGGCGGCACCCAGGTTATAGAAGTGGGTTACAGAATTGGTCTGAGTGAAAAGTGGTTCAGGGAAAAAGCAAGGAAACGCACACAAACAGCCCCTGTAACAGCCAGGTCTTCAAACCGGATCCCACCGATGCAGCTTTCCCCTTGTGGGCATGCACTCCCAGCCTGGCCCACCGCATGGCTGTACAAACAGCAGCGGAACGGAAGGAAGCAATGCAGGTGTGGGAACAGTGGGCAGGAACAAAAACAACTTTATCCAGTAGAACTTCTGGCTTGAATACCAACAAAATTACAACCCAACTTCCCTTATAACTGAAAAGTTCTCTACTGCACAGTATCCAAACTTCCTAGTGGCCTCATAACAACTTACATGAAGAATATGTCAATATATCCTTTGACACCCTGAATTAGGAAGCATAAATAACAGCATACAGCTCTCCTTGATTCCAGTAGCTACATCTCTTTAAGAACTATGTTCTTGTATACTTCTGGTGATGTGCCTTATTGAGAAGTTTCAGTGCTAGAAAAGTGATGGACCTCACACACGAGTTTAAGTGGAGATGTAGAAAGTAAGCCTGACGTGCTTTCAGAGTACCAACACAAGCACTATCAAAATCAGCACGAGGAAGCATCATCATAACGTGACATGCATAACCAAGCCACAATACAGAGTACAAACATTACCAAAAAAGTCAGAATGCTGCAATTAGGGAACAGCTGTTACTAAGTGAAATAACCAAATTAGTCACTTTGAAGCAGGGTTCCAAATAGCATAAACCAAGCAGAGTTTTCTGAATGATTTGGTTTTTTGAGCTACAAACGTGTCCTCATATCTCTACCAAAACTAAGAACCTACTCATGCAGCTGGATCCCCATTGAGCGCAGGAGGGCTCAGCTACAAAGCAGTGTCAGTGTAGTCAAGGAGAGAATTTATCGCAACCACAAGCAAACCTGTAGTAAATGGGAACATTTAAATGAGGTGTCTGCAACTGCTGCTGCTCAGACCAACTAAGTGTGCTATGGTAAATACAGTCTGTACTTTGGCACGTCCAAGTATTTCAGGCAGCAGATCAAAACAAGCAGTTTAAAACAAGCTTTTTCTTTAAATAGACTTTTCGTTTATTCCTTCAGCCTTGCATGAAGAAAACATGAATTCACTGCATAACAGTCATAAAGTATCCTAATAGTCACACCATCATCAGGAACTATTATTGTTCTACCCACGTACCAAAATATTTTCATCAGCATTTTTTCCCCCATGACATAACGAAGCAGCTTTGGGGCTGAGCTCACGTGACACTACAGAGCAAAATACTCTTCCTGCTCTGTCGTTCCTATTAGTCGGCTTAGTCTGAATGCAAAAATCCCACGGTACACTCTACATTTTCTGTGAATGAATGGCAGGCTGCACAGCTGAAACAGGTCTCAGAGGTGGAAGGACTATCTTTATGTGCCAGTATTAAAGAGCAAGTCCTCAAAGTGGTCAGATTTCACACCGGTCTTCCAACCAATTCTCATCCGAACCTCTGAGTCTTCAAATTTCCTATCTACAGGACATAAAGTATCTCTGCACAAATTCCGTCAGTGCCTTTGGTAGAAAGCTTCCATAGTGTGCTTTCCAGATGCCATTTATGGGCAGAAAACACATAAAGCCAATAAAAAGGAACCCACGCTTATTTTACTGTCTTCTTTCAAAGTTCTGTACCATCAGCAATAGGAAGACCACATGGAGACTGCCACGTATGCAACTGGGTGTGAAGAATTGCAGTGACAAGTAGTCTCAGCACACCTTCATAGCAAAGATTTTTTCTCCTCCAAATGACTGTAGACACGGGCAGGGACTGTCACACTGAAAGGCCAGTTCAAGACACATGAGGCTTGGTATGCTAAGGTGCAATGAACAACTGAAGAGGTAGAATTTTTAAAGATCATTTTTATTACTAGTCAAGGCTACAGAGTAGCCTCTTTTTAAAACTCACTTCATGATGAAGCTTCTTGGAACCACAGGAAAATAGTTTAACACATTATGCTACGATGGAGTTGAGGTCACACACACTGACATCAAGTTTTGCATAAATTTTTAATATCTTTAGCATTAAGTTGCTTGACATTCATGGAATCATCTCAGGTTAAGCTGAGTGGCAGTACACTGCATCAGGTTGTATTTTAGTAACTGCAACCCTTCAAGCTTTGCAAGCAATTCAGGATCTCAGATGTTTTGTATTACTGTAAAGGCACTGTACGTACTTTTATATACAGTAGCTACTACATCAAAGGCAAAGTTATTCAGTGATTTACAGGCATAGCACTTAGGAACAATTGTCAACTTTGAAACCTATCAATTTGATTTTTTCTTTCTTTTCATTTGGCATTAGCACAAGAAGTTCTGGCAGAGATTGTTTCCAGTTTGCACACGTTTAAAACCAGTGCTGACTTTCTGGGACAGCTGATTTAAAATAGGTACGTTCTCTGTAACTGAGCAAGATCTACAAGAGGACCATAAAGACCTCTTGTACTATTAATTGCTTAATTTGCAGAACCCCAGAGCAAGGCTCATTTTCTCTTTCCACCATCAACCAAAATGATTTTCTCTCTCTCAAATCACCAAAAAATGTAACTGGACTTCGTAGAGAAGCATCTCCCCTCTTTTACATCCCCTATATGCCATAAGCACAGATTCTTAAGGGTTCCACCATGGCGAAGTGTAACAGTACTTTTCTGAGGGTGACAGGACAGCATGGTTTGCTACCTGCTGCTTCTTAGGGACATGTCTTAGTGGGCATGATGGCAATGAGTTGGCAGTTGGACTTGATGATCTTAGAAGTCTTTTCCAACCTTAATGATTCTAGGATTCTTCTGGGAGGGACAGAAGATTTCCAAATCTTTCACTTCTCTCTGCTCCCCCATGCTCTCAGACCACTGCCCAGGCCAGAATCTTTACATGTAGCTTACTCTTGGAAAACAGAAGGCTGCTTCCAGCCACCAGAAGCTTTGGAGTGTAGCTGAAGCACTAAGAACAAAATGAGGTGCTGCTCAAAATTACGGCTGGGATCAAATGCTCCAGAGTCCCCCGGCACCACCCCCAAACAAAAATCTCACCAGAGAACGCTGGTTTGAAATACTGAACACATAAAACAATGACAGAAAGGAAGAAAAGGACAGGAACATAAGAAAGAAATGGTGACAGTGCTGTACAGAGACATAGACACACTTCAGATGTGGCAGGGATCAGCTTTTTGTCAAAGCATAAAGCTGTGGGACTGCATCGAGGATAGAGTAGCTAGTTTTCACATGTGAGGAACCTCATATGCTCTATACTGTTTGGCAGAGGATCGTGTGTTTTCTAACTTTCTATCTGAAACACCTTTTTTGTTTCATTTTGTAGTTATTATACTTTTGGATTTAATAAGAAAGAGCCAGGGATACGTCAGAACTCTGAGTACAGTTTCTGTTCCTCAGGAGATAGAAAAAAAAAATGGAATAGGCACCTGATTTACTATTGCTGTCTTTTGCTTTAAACAGTGATGCTAAGTGTTCTCCTAGTGTTTTGCACAAGAAGTGGTAGAGCTATAAAGGCGTATCCTAACAGTTACCAGATAGCTTTCGAGAATATTGATTTTATTTCAAAAGAAACACGGTAAGCTTAAATAGTTGGCAAAATGAAAAAGCACACTGAAGTTACGCCAGGAACAAGAACTCGCAGCACATAATGTTAAGGTAAGAGATTTCAGAAGTGTAATAGTCAGGTTTCCCTATGCTCTTTAGTAAGGGCTCCTTCTTTTTCCTCAATCTGCTCTGCCAGCCATACCTCCCCTAGCACAAGAACAATTCCTCAAACTGCACACAATCAGCTGAAGTCCATTGCTTCTAACTTAGTAAGTCTATTACTTCTAACACTAGTAATTACCTTGCTTTAGTACCACGCATATTGCACAAAACTTACGAAGTGCTGCTCGCTCTCGGGATGGATTGCTCAGAGGCCTACAGCCCAGGTGTGACCTTCCTCCTGCCTTCCAGTCCAGTGCAAATGGAAACACTAATAAGCATGCAACTTGTCAGCAGCCCTGGCACAATCTGGAACGTTAAGCATTCAAAACCCATGCCATGCAGGTGTCTATCCCCAAAGCACTAGCTGTTAGTGTCCTACCATCACATGCTAAACCCACCATCACGCTAGGGAAACATCCAAATGGGACAGCACTAAGAACGGATCTCCTGGTGAGTCATAGGGTTTTTGGCTCCAGTATGGACTGGAGTACATTAACAGAGTAAATTAACAGACATGCAGGAGAACCCTCCTCCTTTCAAAACCTCTAAAGCCATTTTTGGAGCTGTATTCACAGACTGCTGAAACGCAGATGAAGAAACAGTTTGATTCCTGAAGAGGACTTGCCAAAGGCCTCAAATCTCCCACTGCCATCAAAATGTATCCAATGACATAGCATCTGAAATCTGTCAAAAGATAAGTGTTAAAAAAATTAAACCCATCTAATCAGGTAGATGGCCAGCCACACCATTCTTTAACAAAGACTGATGAAGTGTCAAAGGTAAAAAGCATAAAGGCTGCAGAGTTCAACATCTGCATCTGAAACTACCGCTGAGTCTTGTGTTTCAGGGCGAGGTGGGTCAAGGTTAGATAAAATGCTGGCTCTTCTAACATTCAAGGACTGCCTACATGTTTTCTCTAAATTACCTTCTCAAAAAGAATCCTATTACAAACATCTTTAACGTTTAACACCAAAACCTTTTTTTTTTTTTTTTTAACTTTAAAACCTTTTTATTCATTAAACCTTTATTGCAGAAAAAGAATAATGGAAACAAACAGAGACAGCTTCAACATTCAGACACTGTTCCTTCAGGTTGCCAATGGAACATCAGAGTAGATGAGTTCAGGGACAGATAAGAAAAAATTAGCTGATATGGAATCTGTAGCCTACAGCTGGTATTACAAAACATGCTGCGAACATATCTAAAGATGTGTCAAATCTAAAAGCAGGTGCAGATATCTCAAATGACATACAGATCCAGAATGTGGCAGTGAAGCACACTGTAATCAATACAGCACCGTACTTTGTGAAAGTAACAAGAAAGCTTTTCCAGTTGTGCCATCAATTCCATGGAGCCAGGACCTAACTCAGACTTAATTGCATATGATCCCTGACTGTACCCTCGAATGCCTCCTTTAAAATTGCCTTTTCATCATTACTAAATGATCATTTAGTTCAATGCTAAAACATATAGTTCAACTCGAGATTCATGTTTTATGAATTTTTATTTCTACCTGAATAGACAATTATGTCAGCCCACTGAGTATACTGTACTTCTTCCTTTTTCTTTCAGTGAATATATCCCATTATCCTAAATATTCCGTGACCTTGAATCTAAGCTAAGGCTTACTGTAAAGAATATAGCCCTCTAGCACAGCCCTGCTCCAAGAGCTGCTCCCTGTGTGTAAGGCAGAGCCTGCAGCCTCCTGCCACCTCTCCATGTCTCCCTTCATTCAGTCCAGTGCCACTGAGTTCAGGTCCTAGGCTGAGCAGCTAAACTGGTTTTAGCTTCTTACACATTTAGTTCTTCCTCCGTGATCCACTCCTAAATCCAGAAGTCAGGCCCTTGCTTCCCTTAAGTCCAAAGTGTAATCCTCCTGACTCCTGACCAGAACCAAACATCACTTACAGCTTCAGCTGCTCCTTCAGGATTGCTCCTAAAGCACCAGGCAGCCTGTGCAGGCCACACAGCCTCCCAGGAATGCTGCGCAAGCCTCTGCCTGGAGCACAGTCCCTAAATATGCAGCAGTGCAACTATTTCCCATCGCAGAAGTTTAACTATATGTTTGGGACAGCCTTAATAAATGTTTTATCCTCCAAAAACCTCTCTAAATTCTATTTAACATTTGGCATATTGTTTCCATCAGCAAAATAGGGGATAAAGTAATAGGGCATGTCAGTAGCACAGCTGGAAACTTGGTATGCTACGCATCTATTTTATACCAGACAGCCACAGTGAAGGTATGCCACATTGTGCTTCTTAACATTCCATTTAGTGGATCATTTAAAAATAAATGGTTTTCATAAACTTTTCCAAATTGGCACCACTTCTTCTTGCCAAATAGTGAAGGAAGATGCAAAAACGCGTGCAGTGGAAGGAGATGGAAAAGGCATACCTTGCTGTAACAACAGGCAGCAACGCAACTGTGAAAGACATCTAATAACTACTAACACAGAGAAGCGCGTCTCAGTGAAAGGTAGAACTGTATTTGTGTTAGATTAAAAGCAATTTCTTACTATAACAGAGAATTAAATGTGGATACAGCTTTCTAGGTAAAACTGCGTGCATGCTAGAATTTTCCAGGCAATGAAATAAGAGCAGGTAACTTTTGAGTAGGCAACCTTTAATCTAGGTTCTGCAACAAGTGCCAGAGGCAGTCAGAAACCTGCCACCGTTGTCCCTTTTGGTCTTTGAATTTTTAAATTTCACTTATTCTCTCTCAGATAGCCAGAGAAACACAGACCTGCCTTGGACAGGAAAGTACAATAAGCCACATAGACATACAGATAGAAGAGACAAGTACATCCCACTGGAAGGCACTACTCATCTTCACACAAAGAGATGCTTTCACAAGTATTTCCAGTTTGAAAGCATCTTATCATTGATTAGCAGCACTTTACTCTTTTGCAGAAGTACTTAAATCTGACTTTGTACATTAAGCATGTGCTGGTAGAGCCTGCTTCACTAGGGAAAAGAAAAGCAAAGAGAAAGGCAGCTTGCCCTTCTTCCCCCTGCTTCCCAACGCAGTGCTACCCAACACGGTGCGTGTTCTACATCTCCGGACCCTGCTGCTGGAGTTCCATCAGCTCGGTCACAACACGCTCCCTGCAGCTGCATCCATGTTGGCTCATCTGTAATTATAAGACAGCTTTTATGCTTTCAAATGGAATTTTAGCTTGGCATTCCTGTAGCCTAGATCAGAGCCACTCATAAAGAATGCACAACTTTGGACGTGTAGAAGGGACAATTGTAAAAATCTAATCTGATCTCTGACATAATGCAGGGCATCGAACCTCATTTGGAAACAGCTGTGTCAGGACCAGTAACTCACATGAGGGGATTTCAGAATGCTGCATGCTGTATGCAGACAACAGTCTCACACAGGAGTTACGGTGGATGTTTAACTTCATGTTATTTCAACTGAAAAACATCATTTTTGTAAAATATATCAGTATATCAACAAAAGGGAGTGATCCATTTTGATAGAAAGAGTCTAGAAAGATCTTTCTTACGTCCTAGGCATGGCAAAAAATCAAGCATATTACTAGACCTTATGAGCTGCCAAAACAAAATGTCAATATCCTGCTCACATTGTGAATACAAGGTTATTTGTTATTATTAAAATCAAACCAACTAAATAAAAACATGTGTGTTTAGTATGGTATCCCCACCACTCTAAACACGCAGGCAGGGACCGAACTAGTTCCATCACGTGAAATAGCACACATTTGTAGAGATTTGGAAAGATTATTTTAAATCTTTGACCATCATGGAAACTTAAGAAAAAAAAAGCCAAGAAAATGGTCATTTTCATGTATGCACTGGTATTTTATAATAATTACCACTGAAAAGATATTAGAAAGAAGTATGAAGCAAGCAACTCAAATAGAAAGAAACACTTTAGTAGCCACTGAATTCTGTATCATCATCTCAAGTAAGGAAATAAGGTGCCTGGCTCAATTTTTACTCAAATCTTTCTAAAATATTTTTTTTTTCCCCAAGAAAAAAGACAAACCACACAGGACTTCAAGCATGAGGGCTATCCAATCTAAATATCATTCCTGATAGACCACAGAATCAGCTAAATATTGGCAACGTTGCATTTTTTAAGTAACATCTCCTATATGACACTACTTACACTACTAATTCTTGCTTAGAAGTTTTATACAGGTTACTTAGCATACTAACTTGCTACCCTGGAAGATGCACAGTTTGCAATTGCACAATACAAATGAATTAGTAAGATGTTTTCAAGTGCCTCTTCTCAGAAAAACAGAGTTTTTCCCTGGCATCACTTGTTCCTAATGATTGCTTTTCAAGGATCACAACCTATTTTAATAAATACTAACTTTATCAAGGCGTGTACATAAATTTCTGCTGATGTAATGGTTAAAGTCAGTTTATTAAGACTTTTACACTGTCAGTGTATTATAACCATTAGAATGTTATTTGAGTAGAATGATCTCCTGACTAATTTTCCAAACCGATAAAATAATGTGCCAGTATCACCACAGTTAATGCTGAATTCATCACGTTTCCCAGCTAGCAGCAGTTAGCTAAACTCCTACAAGTCAACAGAAATACTGACATTAAGTTTCCATCAGGCAAAATTTTCTTCCTTTCTGCAGCAGTGAAATTTCATACCGCATACATGGTACTCAAAAACTTCAAGATCTCCTGAATATTTGGGCTTCTCTCCATTAAGAGGCCAAATGTTGGCATGCAATTAATGACCGAGTGCTTTCTCTCCCTCCTAAAATATTATGACCATCATTCTGAGTTGTTTCTACATTACAGAGCTTTCATTTGGGCAGTACCTACCAGAAGGTGTTTATATGTTCTGGAAGACACCAAACTTTCACATCTACAGAATGAAGAAGCCACCAACTTTGACTAACGCCAGGATTTACCTGTTGGATTTCCTTTCAAACTATGTAACGTTATTTCTTCTTCAAGGGATGCATACACAACATCTGAAGCATGTGTGTCTTGGGTATTTATACTGTCAAAATACAATATAAGCTGAAAGTTACTACACGAGACCTTCATTCAATGAGCATCTTCCAGCCAAAACACCTACATCCTGGATTATTCTAGGCTGCCATTATGCTTGCTGTCAGCTGCTCATTTGCTACAGAATCTATGCTATAAAAAGTCACTTTCTGCCACTCAAACTCTTAAAGTATGGTTGAAACAAAATTAAAGAACAAAGAAAAGAAGATACATCCCTGAATCAGTGTCTATAATGTAAACGGTATAAAACTTCAAGCAAGAGTTAGTAATGTAAGCAAAAAACAAGTCATCTACATGAGGCCAAATTACATACATTATAATATACAATAGTAGCTTTTTCTCTTCTGCCTTTTATTGAAGGCACACTCGTGGCCAGGTTTCCTTCTCAATTTCCTGTTCCTTTTCTCAGAACAGCAATTAAATGAGAACCATTATGTATCTACCTTCTCATAAACTATTTTCAAATCATACATAAGATTCAACAATGAACATTTATGTGTCAACTGTATAAAAATAACAGTGTTTTGTTCTCTAAACAACGTGCATCTGAAACACATTACAGCTACTTTGGTAAATTCATGCTGGGATTCACGTCTTGGACAGTTTTATCTCCTATATAAAGAACTAAGATGGAAGAAATTGGTCAAAAAGTTGTTTTTTTTTTTTTTTTTTTTTTTTAAATGCTACCCTTCAAATTGAAAGTTTAATTTACCAGTTCTTTTCCGCTCAAGCATTTTTTTTCTCTGAATGGCATCTATTGACTTTCATACACTGATGATAAAACCCAAATGAAAACGTAATGAATCCTCTGAAGTGAGTCTCTCAGTTTGGGAGACTTGAAGTTAAAGCGAACTGTGACAATTACTGAACCAGCTTGGTGAAAATCTTATCTCACTGACGTTTTTTTAACTGCATCCTGAAAACTAAGTTAAAAAATCCTGTTTTGAATGACAATTCTGAAGCACCGCCACAGGTTTTCAGAGGAAGAGTGCCTCTCTCCTTTAGAGATCTTGCATGAGTTTAAATTTAAAAGCATCACTAATTTTAATTTAAAAGCCTTTCACTGAACTGGGATACTTCAAGGAGAAGGGACAAAAGATGTTTGTGAGATTCACTTAGATCAGGAGAAATCAATCTGAGTAGATGCCTCCCTATAGCAGAAATACGCTGATAGAAACCAGTTAAGAGTCTGAAAAATGACGACACCTTGTTTCAAGACAAAATAGCAAAAGCAAGAATTAATTTCAAAGCTCTTATTTCTCACTGCAGGAAAGCAGCTACAGCTCTAGCTATACTACCTGAATGGCAGAAGCTGGTGGTACGAGGCCAGGTGAGATCTAGGAAAACATTAGTGACTCAAAGTGAACATGCCAACCCCAAACCAGGGCTGTACACAAGGTGCACGTGGGAGTGCCAGGAGTTCATTGCTTCCCACCGTGCCCTTTACAGAACCAAATTATTGCACAATGACTGCAAGAGCTGGGCAAGCTCCTGAGCGCTCTCCTGCACTGAAATGGGCACAGGAGGTAGGAACCACCCTGCCAGGCCCTTGCTGTAGGGACACTTGCACCTGGAACATGCAGCCACTGATCAGGATCCAGCTGGCTGATGAAGAACCACGGCAGAGAAATGAATTTTCACTTCTTCACTTTTCTTACCTGTTTCTATAGATTTTCACCACGTTAGCAAGCCCTCAAGCCTACAAAGGATGTGAATTTATAGTATGGAGAAAATGAATTTATAGTATGGAGAAAATGAAACAAAACAGAAGAGCAAAATGGAGAGGAAAAAAAAACAACAAACCAAATCTAAAATCAAACCTCTACAACCTTTCAGGCCAAATTCCCATCAAGAAAAACAGTGGTTTCCTAGGTTTCCACTAACAGCTGAATTTAAGATTTGCTACCCTTGAGTTTCCTTTTCAGAGCACTGTTGTTTCAGATGGAATTATGAAAGCAAAATTGAAGACCTGAATATGGTTTGTTGTTACGGTAGAAATGAATAATTCTGTTTATCTTAGATACTACGCTCCAAATGATAGCTCCTTTAAATATTTTGTAAAATTTACAAAAAAAATGACTGTGTATCTATCAACTGTTATTTTAAACTCACAGCTCTTGCAGAACAAACAAAGATGAAGTGACTTAAATTTTCCAAACACTACAGGAAAACATAAGGATTATCATTTATAAAACTATCTAACATCATGGACAGAAATAATAAAAGAAACCTAAACCTTTTGGTGGCATGCATGTTACTGGGACTGTATGAAGCTAGCTCCCAGGCAACTAATTCAGAATCTGAGCGCATGTACATCTTGTGCTGATAAGAAAAACTATATATTAAATAAGGCGAGTTTAAACAGTTTTTCTATAAAACTACTGAGAGAATTACCTCAGTATCATAAATGTTTGCATTACCTACTGATTTTACATTGAGATTACAATTAAACCATTGAGTTTGGTTCGTTTACTAACAAAAAAACTGTCTGAAAATATTTACTTTTGTTGGGGTGTTCTCCGGTCCAGTGTTACAAAATGGAAAGCCTTTGCAGTTTGGAGTATTTGTTTACAGTGTATTTCAAGCAAACACCAGCCTGTATTTGATCTGGAGAGAAGAAATGGGGACCACTGAAGGCAAACTCACTGCTCTGGTGAAACATGGAATACTTGGCAGAGGTAAAAAATCTTCTGCTAAGGCAGAGAATGGCTTATTAAATCTATTTTATTTTAAACACACACTAAAGTTTGGCTCTAAAATGTACCTAAAAGTAGTGATATTATAAAGTATTATAACAGAAATATATTTTTTCAAAAATTTTGTAGAATTAATTCTCAAATTTGGTGTGCTTTTTTTCTGTTATTAAACTGAAGATAGTATAATTGCTTTGTATCTTGCATTAACTTGTACTTGCACAAAAAAATACCATTTCATAGTAAAAGATGAGAGAGACATGGAGAACTGACAGCCCTCAGAAAAACATCAGGGCCATGGGAAAGACAACTGGGCTCAGTTTTAAGGAAAACTCTGGAAAAACTGTCCCTGAACCCAGGCTGCTCTAGAGAGAAAAAAATGATGCAGCAGAACACTGCTCCTTTTCTGTCTTAGAATAATCGCAGTCAAAACATTAGTAATGACACAGTTCTAAGAAAAACTATTTAGAGAAGGGCTGTGTACGCAATGCCAAGTCATACGTTACATACTTCAGCATAATTAAACAGCCTTATAAATTCTGAAAGTTGGATGGTGAGGCCTGGTTTTGTACCGAGATGTATCACGAGTCCCAGAATTACGCAGCTCAGAAAGTTCTCAAAGCCTACACTACATGGCTTGCAGCTGGAGACGGCACACGGGACTAAACACATCTATCATCTTATTGCACAACATAAAATTCTGTCAAGCTACTAGAATTTTCCACGTGCTGTTTAAAAAGATAAAACCTGACGAACAGATGTAAGCCCCACTCATACTTCTGAAGCTTGCATAACCAGTTTTCTATTTTATTAATGCTATGTTTCTCTGATACATTTTTGCTCCCTTCTATGTGATTAACAAGAAAAAAAAAATGAGGACTTGTAACGTGTAATTCTGGTTTCTTTCACATGTTGAAATAAACAGCACAAATCAATAAGTGCCATCTCAGCTTATGGATGAGAAAACCCAGTGTTCATGCTAACACCACTATATGTGCATTAAAAACGCTCATAAATTCCAGACTGTCTTCTACTCCACAATTTAAGCTGTTTGAAGCATACAGTTTTCAAAATGTACAATTTCAGTGCATAAATGCACTCCAGAAAGAACGCAATTTGGCAGAAGGTTGCCTGCTGTCCTGGGGTTGCACGCAAACTTTCCAGAACAGCACCAGGGGCAGAAGATGCACCACTGTTAGTGCCCATCTGCACGGATGTGCCGTGAGGAACAGAGGGTGCAAACCTGGAGCCAGTAATCTGGGAAAGTATGGGAAACTAGGCAAGAACGGTACTGTGCAAGAATGGATAATGAACCTGGAAGAGAAACTAGCTGACATCAGAAATTACTTGAATGAGAGGGAAAGAAAATAGAGACAAGACAGACCTACGTGACAGAGAGATGGGACGAGAGATGTGCAGGAAGCTAGGATATGATAAAAATGGCTCAATGGGAAACTGGAAACCAAGAAAAATGGAAAAAGGAAACAGGAAAAGAAAAAGCCAGATGCTCAGACCCATAAACCTTCCAATTCCTACACTTCCCATGAAGAACCATTGCTCTCACTCTCTTCTCAATGGAAGAATTTTCACGCAGCAAGAACCCCGGGGTTCTGCAGCTCCTGTGACAAACCCCAGCAGCCCAGCAAAGGGCTGGCAAGGAGAGCTCCCAGAAAATGTTTCTGCGGAAGGTCTGGGAGTCAAAGACAGGGTCCCTTTCATCAGACAGACTTGGAGAAAACCTGTTGCTAAAAATACATTAAGGAACAAAGGCAAATACCTAATTCTGTCTTCACAGCAAGGTTTGAAAACGACACAGTACAGAACTTCTGGAACCGCACACAGAAGAATTAAAAATAACAGATAGCCACGTACTGATTAAACAACATCTATGTAATACAAGGATTTCCTTCTAGGGGGAAAAATAGCATGTTATCATATAATTAAAGACTGCATGATAATGTGCAAGGTACAAGAGGGTGAACCAAGGTCACTAAGGTTTTGAAGTATTAAGACTGCAAGCACAGTAATGCGTATTAAATACGAAGAGCCCCTACATTTAAAAATAGATCAAATGGGATAGAAACAACGTGTGCACGTACCTACACAGCCGTGACCAGTCTGGTAGTGGTAGGCAAAACAAGAGCAAAATAAAATCTAAGATACTTAAAATAAGAGCCGAATGTTTTTTGGTTTTAGTTTTCTGGATGTTGTAGAAGTTCTCTGAGCTTTATCCACACGTATGTATTAAAGCTTCAGGGAAATAAGCAGTAAAACATTAACCTTGCAGACGTACTTCCCCGTCCCAGCTTTTCACATACAAAAAAACATTTCTTCTTAACTCAAATGCAAACTTTGATAATTATTCCCCAGTCTTCCTTTACCAAGTGCCATAGTTCCCCAGTTTTGAACAACTGAAACATACTCAGAGGCTATCCTTGAAGGAAACAGCAGCAACAAAGCCACAAAACTTAACCTCAACACCACATAAGCATAAGTAATCTCTCTCAGCTCACTACTTTTATATGAGAAGGGTCTTCTATCCTGGGGGGGGGGGGGCGAGAAAGAAGGGAAAGAGAACTGCCTTCATTTCTTTCTTAATTTGAGCCTTCCTCTAACAAACAGCTACTGTTTGTATCATTTGTTTCCTTGTTTTAGGTCATGTAATTCAGTTATGCATGCCACACTTTTTAACTCTTTCCCATCTGCTGTTCTCTTACTGCTTCATCTGGAAGCCGGGAAAACCTAAAATGACACAAAATCCAATGGAACCAGGGCAGCCTCAGCCCAGATACATCTGCCAGTGTCCACTGCATACAGTGAAATACCTGACTCACATGCTGTCTCAGTGCCCTTACAGTTAAATGGGGGCTGATAAACCCACAGTAAGTGAAGGAAAAAAGAAGCGGGAGGTTACATATAAAACCTCTGGCTAAGGTAAAATTATATCAACAGGAAGTTAAACAGAAATTCATTACAAGCGCTACGGAAACGAGGTACTTTACAATACAGAAGCAACACGTACCCTGACCCTGCGTGTCCCAGCCCTGACCCTCTGTCAGGTCAGGCTGGAGCTAACTACAGAGTTCCAAGAATTTTCTATTCATCCTGCTTGAAAAATCAGTAATAAAGATCTGCAGAACAAGCTCTTTCACAGCAGGTCCCGGCTGCTCAGACATGCATAAAGGGAGAAAATTAGTTCTGAATGCTGAACAAACTTTGTAGCAAGTGGCTCAGTTTTCACTGTACTGGTGTTGCACTGCAGGTGAAAAGAGTATCAATAACATCACGGCATCCCAACAACACAAGTTTTATTCTTCAAATAAATAGCCAATGAGAGCTATTCAAAGTTCACAGTTTGTGGACTAAGCAGCTTATTCATGAACTTCTCCATCCTCCTATTCAAGAGCATTTTACACTTTTCATTTTGAAAAGCCTAAGATGAAGTTGCTGTATTCATAAGTTCAAAAATGAAGCTGCACCCTCGTTTTGGACTTGCCTATTAAAACAAAAAAAGGCAAATATGTAAATTTCAAGTGAATTAAAGTGCCCCATTAGGAGTTCAATTATATTCTGAAATTACATCTTAATTGGTTTGCTCATAGATGAGCTGTACAGCTAACCAAAAATCTACTACCATATAATCATCCCTAAATTTCAGATATTGCCACACATTAAATTAACAGCAGATAATGACTGGGAAAATTAGCTCTATTGCCATAACAGAAATATTCTCTCCATGTTACCTCAAGGGTTTATATAGTTAGCTTCATAATAAATAGAATAAAAACAATCAGATGGAACTCTCTTGAGCATCTGACATTTGTATTGGTCATCAGAAGTCCACACACTCAAAATGAATAGTACAAGTAGAGTGTACATCAGATTCATGTCTCTAACTAATCATAGAATGGCCTGGGTTGAAAAGGACCTCAAAGATCATCGAGTCTCACCCCCCCTGCTAAATAACTAATAACTAGTCAAAAAGAAGTTACATCTCTACTATCCCACAGAAAACTTTCATAGATTGGCCACTATTTTACTGTGTGCATTGCCATTTTAAAAATTCTGCTTAACTCTTTTTTTGAGAAGTAATCCCCACGCTGAAATACTCTTTAGATTTCAACACATAAGGCACTCCTGGTTGTGATCAGTATCAAACACAGATATGGTAAATGATCTGTGGTACAAAAAAAGGATTCTTGCTAAAGAAAGAATAATGAATAACATTACATTAATAGCATATTAAAGGGAGAAAAAATGAGCTAAGTATGTATATTCTTGTAACTGAACAGAGGAAAAAACCACACCTTTCAAATAGCTTTTATTATGAGAATAAATAAGCTTACAAGAAAAAACTTAGAACTTTTGCAAGTGAAGCCAGACTCCTGTACTCCAGCTGCTGTTTAATTATGGTTAACACATTATTTTTGAGGACAAAAAGCATTGAGCATTCTTATGTACAAATACATAATACAGATATTTTACTTACCGCTGCTGTCTGAAGGAAATAAACTTCAAAGATCTTGTCTGTAAATGATGTATCCTTCAGTATTTATACCTCCAATGATCACCATCGTCAGTAAGGATCTGAAGAAAAACACGACAAAAAAGTACACCCAGGTTAGCAGCAGCCAGACTTCAGGTTTTTAGAAGTTGTGTTTATTTGTTGAGAAGGCACGAGGTAAAATTGTGTGCTGCATACAATGCATGAGTTTATTAGGTGCTGTGAAAACCAAATGGCCCCACAGACAGTACATGGGAAGGCATTTAACTACCTGAGGAGTACGATTCATCCACATCAACATATCTAAGATGAAATACACCAAATTTAGGAAATCCACTGCTATCGTATGAAAACAGCGACAGTAATCATCCCACGGGTTAAAGACTACAAAAAAAATAAATAAATAAATTGCAAATTACCATTGAAGCATGCTATATTACATGCGTCAACAAAGCAAGCTGGAAAAGTTAAGCCATCTCCCTCAACTTCGGTAAGCCAAAACGCAGACAGCTTTAAGACAACCTCCCTAAAGATGCTGGGCCTGCTCACTGCTGTACACAGCATTAGGCCCCACCAGTATCCCCATAACCTAACATATGCCGCAGTACTTCTTTCAGTCCTCATTTAGCAACAGATGTCATTAACTAGGAGGCTAATCAAGTCAGAAAGCTTTCATCTTGTAAATAATGTTACCCTCCCCTCAGCTGGTTCCATTTGGGTTAGCCTTTCTCAGGTTACGGAGGAATCCAACTTGGAGCCGAGGCAAAATTGCGCTAACTCCAGCCAGGGCTGACCAGAGCAGCAGTAAAACTCAGGCTAGCACATGCCACTCATTCATAGTGATGTTTTCAGCATTATTTATCTATTTAATCTTTCATTTATTAGCAAGCCAGGAAGATTTACGTGTCAGCAGCCAGGACACTTGGAAGGCCGATAAGAGCACCGGGT
The DNA here is from genome assembly GCF_002078875.1 of Numida meleagris. Taxonomy (NCBI): domain Eukaryota; kingdom Metazoa; phylum Chordata; class Aves; order Galliformes; family Numididae; genus Numida; species Numida meleagris. The sequence continues at coordinate 69,367,733 of NC_034413.1, read as the reverse complement.
CCCCCAGAACACTGGGGGCCTTCCATTGCTGCTTAAAGCCACCTCTAATAGCAAAAATATGGAGTTCTTGCAGTTTATTTCTATGAATGGATATATGCTTTATCTGAATTGTCCATGGTTGTTTCTTCTGAAGTAAATCCAACCCCCCAGCTTCCATTGGCTCAGAACACAAAACTCTCGAATCGACTTCTTCCTCCAAACAAGTTACTGAATACTTAAACTTTCTTCTCTTTCTAGAGCCTCCAAAAATTTAGCATCCTCACAGAAAAATAACTCTCAGCGCAGGCTCTGAAATAAAATGGTGCAGGCCACCAGGGTTACACGAGCTCTTTTTTTTCTAATGAAAAGTTTGAAGAAGAAATTGGATGTACGCTGTGCCCTGACGCTTGCCAAACTTGGAGTTGATGGATTGGTACGGAGGAAAAATTCCAGATAGAAAATGACCCTCTTAGAGTATTAAAAAACTGCTGCGCAGGAACTGAAAGCGCGCTGCCACTGCTGTCCTGTTGTGGCTCAGGATAGAGCTGAGGGGCAGGAGAGGAACAGAACAGTGTTTCCAACAGCCCAAGCTGCTAGAGCATGCCAAGGCCAGCAGCAGCTGCTGAAAGAGGCAAGCAGGCACCATGGCCAGGTCACCGACCGCTCCGTCCTGATACACTGCCTGCTGCTACCTTAAAGTAGGCAAGGAGAACTCTAAACCTCAACTAATTCCATGGACTACTTCTACCTCAGTAGGTCTACGTGGTGTGCAGACGTGACACGCTTCCTTTGTTAGCTCTGCCTGGCTTTGGCTGTCCTTTACTCCTTGGATATGCCAAACCAATCCAGCTAGAGGACTACAGCGGTACGAAGGCCAAAACAACATCCATCAACAGATTTGCTTAATAAGTTCTGCACGGCAGACGCTTATTGGTGGTTGCAAAGCAAAAAGCCTACCTTCCAACAGGCAGGTCTTGAAATGCGAGCCGCACTCAGACCTGAAGTAAAACACTTTTTTTTTTTTTTTTTAAAGGAGGAGAAAATGAAACATGGAGCAACTGCGGGGAAATAAAAGCAATGTTTCTTTGCGCCATTTTTAGATGTTATTTTTCAAAGTGGTTCACAATCTGTGATTTGTTTTCCCTAAAAGGGACTTTGCACACGTAATACGGTGTTGAGGCTTTCTATCAATTGCCCATTAAACTCAGCCTTCCCTTTTCTTACATCGAATCACATCCAAATCTCCCCCCAATTTTTTAACACCACTGAACAGATATTTCTTTGGCCTGTCGAGTAACTCATTCTCACTTTGTCTTTTGTATTAATAGATTATGCATTTTTTTTCCCTAAATGTTGGCACTGAGCTGCACAACCAAGATCTGTATACTTCAACTTCACTCCCATTACAGATGTTATTTCTGAACCAATTTCATCATCTTTCTCATGCACAGCTGCATTAATTGTAAGGATATTGTTAGTTTTGTTCTCATAACTTCACAGCCTTCTCGTAGGAGTTGGAGAATTGCTTTAAAGGGAAAAAGTTTCTTCTGTGTTGAATCACGTTTCAGGGGAATCTTATACATTTTTGGGACCTATTCATTCAACTGCACAGTACCCAAGTGTTTGGTTTTCTCCTTCACATGATTTTATCATCATCTTAGCAGCCAGGAGTCAATATAATCCCACCTTCCACGATACTAATTTACCAATTAAATTAAAACATTATTTCTTTTTAGAAGACATTATCTTATTTGCAGTAACTGATCCACGTATGTCATTTGACACTGACACAGAGGACACAAAGTTACACAGCATTAGAAATAAATGGACAGCCACAAAGAAGCCTCCAAGCAGACATTTTCCATCTGAAGGAAACTATATTATCTTCTCTTCAAATTCTCTAGCACCTCGCTTTGAATGTTGTTCCTCTAAATATCCTAGAGTATGAAGAGTTGGTTCTACAAGATTCTGCACACTAGTCTGATGCCAACCCACAAAACATATGTCTCTGCTCAAATGTAAGAATCTGTTTTGATTGGATTTTCTTTTCTTTTTTTTTTTTTTAAATTCTTCCTGGGCTGGAGACAAAGCATCTTACATAGATCCAATTCAACATCTACGTATTCTTCTGAGAAACAAAACTTTCCAAACCTCCAAATGCACTTTGATAATTTATTCCCAAGCAGCAACTTCAAAGAAGCTAAACCATCTGAACACATCAGAATAAAAAAGTCAATGCTCATAAATGATTGGGGAAAAATAATACACTGGTTTTAGACATTATTTTTTATGTTAGTGGGTGCTATTAAGTCAGATTTATTTTTAACCTAAGCATTTTATTGCACAGCCATGTAAAAACATCAATATGTTTTTCTAATGTCATTAGCTTTCCGTTTGTTCAAACTGTAAACAATTTCTGCACTCTATTTCTGTATTATTTGGGATATTTTCTGCTATAGAATCATAGAACCATAGAATATGCTAGGTTGGAAAAGACCTATAAGATCATCCAGTCCAACCATCCACCTACCACCAATAACCCCACTAAACCATGTCTCTCAACGCTATATCTAAATGTTTCTGAACACCTCCAGGGACGGTGACTCAACCACCTCCCTGGGCAGCCCATTCCAGCACCTGGCCACTCTTTCAGAAAAGTAGTGTTTCCTAATGTCCAGCCTAAATCTCCCCTGTCACAACTTTAGGCCACTCCCCCCCGTCCTGTCACTAGTTACAAGAGAGAAGAGGCCGACCCCCAGCTCACTACAACCTCCCTTCAGGTAGTTATAGAGAGAGATAAGGTCCCCCTTGAGCCTCCTCTCCTCCAGACTGAACAATCTCAGCTCCCTCAGCCGCTCCTCATAAGCCCTGTGCTCCAGACCCCTCACCAGCTTCGTCACCCTCCTCTGAACATGCTCCAGGGCCTCAATGTCTTTCTTGCAGTGAGGGGCCCAAAACTGGACACAGTACTCGAGGTGCAGCCTCACCAGGGCTGAGTACAGAGGGACAATGACTTCCCTACTCCTACTGGCAACACTATTTCTGATACAAGCCAGGACGCCATTGGCCTTCTTGGCCACCTGGGCACACTGCTGGCTCACGCTCAGCCAAGCATCGACCAATACCCCCAGGTCCGTTTCCTCTACACAGTCTTCCAGCCACTCTGCCCCAAGCCTGTAGCGTTGCCCAGGGTTGTTGTGGCCAAAGTGCAGGACCCAGCACCTGGTCCTGTTGAACCTCATCCCATTGGCTTCAGCCCAGAGATCCAGCCTGTCCAGATCTCTCTGTAGGGCCTCTCTACCCCCAGGCAGATCGACACTTCCTGCCAGCTTGGTGTCGTCTGCAAACTTACCGAGGGTGCTCTCAATGCCCTCATCCAGGTCATCAATAAAGATATTGAAGAGGACAGGCCCCAGCACCAACCCCTGGGGAACACCACTGGTGACCGGTCGCCAGCTGGATTTAACTCCATTCACCACCACTCTCCGGACCCGGCCCTCCAGCCAGCTCCTTACCCAGCACAGAGTGTACTTGTCCAAGCCACGGGCTGCCAGTTTCTCCAGGAGAATACTGTGGGAGACAGTGCCAAAGGCTTTGCTGAAGTCCAGGTAGACTACATCAACAGCCTTTCCCTCATCCACCAGGCGGGTCACTCGATCATAGAAGGAGATCAGGTTGGTCAAGCAGGACCTGCCCTTCACAAACCCATGCTGGCTGGGCCTGATCCCCCGGTTGTCCTGCAAATGCCGCGTGATCTCCCTCAGGACAATCTGCTCCATAACCTTCCCTGGCACCGAGGTCAGGCTGAGAGGCCTGTAGTTCCCCGGATCCTCCTAATGACCCTTCTTGTAGATGGGAGTCACGCTGGCAAGTCTCCAGTCTTCTGGGACCTCTCCAGTTGACCAGGAACGCCGATAGATGATGGAAAGTGGCTTGGCTATCTCCTCCGCCAGCTCCCTCAGTACTCTCGGATGGATCTCATCCGGCCCCATGGACTTGTGGCAGTCCAGGTGGAGTAGTAGGTCTCTGACCGTTACCTCCTGAATTGTGGGGGGAGGGCTATAAATGTTACTGACACAGCATAAGGTACGGTCCAGACATTTAACAAAGTAACAAACTGAAAATTATGGAGTAGGCACCCTCAGCCCCCCTGCAGGATTGCCAGAGGTGAGGCTCTGGTCCCACCCAGGTGAAATTGCACTCATCTTCCAGCCCCGGTAGCTGCCTGCATCCACGTCACACCAGGAGTTTGCTTTTAATTACAGTGTCACGAATGCAAACAAAAGACACTAAAACCTCAGGAATTAAATATTTGCACTTGCTTCAACAAATGAGCTTCTTGAAAGAGACAAATTTTGCACAGGCATAAATCAAAAGTAACTGATGAAGTTACATGTCTCACTTTAAGTTGCAAGGGAGAAAACCACGTTCAAGCTTCACGTGGATGCTTGGGTACTAAAAGAAACCCATTAGCTAGAACAGGTGCAAAATTTCGGCCCATTTGCTTTTAGATAAGGGAGTACACGTTAGAGGCACTACCACAGAAACTCTACAAAGGCTTGCAGTCTCCATCAGTCACCTGCCTCTGGGAGGTATGTTTTTGCTCACTGTAAGAAAAAAACTTGCAGTCTTACAAAGATTATTCTACCCTAAGCTAAACGTACACAGAAAACATTAGAAAACAGTATGCATAATAACATTCCTGTGTACAGCTACACAAAGGGAAAGCCTGAATATCTTTTTTTATGTGACAAATTTAAGAACTAGTAGATTTGAAAGGCAGCGAGCAGATCTTTGTTTTCCAGCTTTTCGTTTTTACGCCCACAAACACCCACCCCCACACGCCCCGTATCTCGGGGAAGGCAGTGGGATGAGAGGAAAGCAACAGCAACAAGCCTTGCACAGAATGAGCAGAGATCCCTTCTCCTCTTGGTTGAGGATCTACAGGATGAATGAATTCAGTTGCAAAGGCACGTCACTGGAAAAGAATTAGGAGGAAAACCATCAGATTTCCTTTTTGTTTTACAACGCAGAGAAGGCAGCTGCAATATTTATTTTTTTAATTAATAGTTTTAATCAAAAAAATAAATAAATAATCCAGCAATCAAACCAGAGACCAGCAAGCAAGAACTAATGAGATCACCTAATGGGCGACTCTGCTCCAGAACCACTGTAAGAATGAATTCCATCCTATTTTTAACTGTTATTTACCATTTTATGGACACCAATATAACAGACCTTTCTCACTAGCATTAGGGAAAAAAGATGTCATTGTAAGTATAAGTTTAAAAGCTTCCCTAATTCTCTCACCAGCATGTGGCCGAAGGTCAGCCTACACAGCCCTTCAGAAGCCTCCAGCATACCTAGAGCTCAAGTATCTTCTCTATCTAGTTACACTGAGACTTCATTCTTAATACAGTAAAAATTCCAGTGCTACTGGAAGTTCTGAGAAGCAAAACAGTATTTCTAGAAGACTCATCTAACGACATTATGAATAAATCCCATTTCTCTTCCAAACACATTATCTGTAGTTCTTTCCTTTAGAGGTTCCTTACAACTACTTTTATAGCAGCTGATCTCTATTTGATTCTCAACAGTATAACCTCTACAATTAGTAAAATTCTCCATGGAGAGTAACTGTCTGATGTGCAGCCATCCCTGGAGAATCGTAAGGCTTTCGGCTGTACGTCTTAGAAAACTATAACCCTACTTGAGCCTACACATGGCATAGGACAAACTAAAGAAAAAAAACAACAAAAAACACCAAAACCCAGAACATCCTCTCAACCCAACCCCAAGGAATTGTGCTCTTCTCTCCTCCGTGCTGCCAGGCATTGTATTCTGCAGCAACGCCACTCAGTAACACGTGAGCATGATATCTAGACTTTGTTTCTTATTCTCACATATTTGAAACTACCCCAACAGTAGAACACCTACAGCAGGAGAGCCTTATGTTCTGACCTTATACCTCATTCAAGCAAGCAGGAGGAAGCTCCTGAATCAACTCATATCTCCAGATCCCCAAATGAGACTGCCCACCAATGTCTGTACCACCCCCTATGAGAAGCAGATGAAGTAGGGAAGGCATGGGGGAAGTGGAGCGGTTGAAAGACCAAAGCATAGAAAACTAGGTAAAAAAGCCCTGATAAATTATGGATGTTAACCCTTACCCAATTCAAAAATCTGCAGATTCACATCCATATAGTGTCTCACTTCATTAATTTACAGTATTTGAACATATTGCAATATACATCCTAATAACCGGGGCTAGGATCTTTCAAGTGACTTCTGAAGGAGTCAACAGTTCTCACACTGCTTGTGCAATTGCATCAATTTTTTTCCTTTACGAAGTGCAGCAACAACAACTATATATATATATATATACACACATATAAAATGAGCCTTCTGTCTAATATTATGTATTTAAACAGAATTCTAAAGGGCTGACAAATGCTGAGTAACACGGCCTAATGAAGACAGCACTGAGAGATTAAAGAATCTGAGACCATTTGGTATCTGATGGTGGTGTGAAGGAAGACTGGATCTGCAGAACTTAAAAAAAAAAAAGCTTAAGAAAGCTTAAATCTACTGCAGGATGGGGAAAAAGTATCAGAGCTTAAGTATACGTATTTTAAAATGAAAATATTTGAATGCATTGAAATGAATCCAGCAGCTAAATGTTTTCAAAGTAAAGCTTGAAGTCAAAGGAATGAGATCTATTCACATCTCACCCAGGTACACTTCTGCAGACCAATGTATTAAAATAACAGGGAAGTGATCAGCCATACGGCCTCACAGAAGGTGAGGAAACAGCAAAATTGAACGATCTCTCAAAACACCATTTTTGATCATAAGATTTCCATATACAAATGAAAATACTTCGCATCTATATTGCCACTAATCCAAACATCCAGCGTACCTCAAAATGATCTCCCAAATGAAATTTATTTCCCAAGTCACGTGAAGATGGCAAAGTTCTTAACTTACGAACAACAAAAAGTGCAGCAGAGTGATTTGGTGCCCTCGTCAAATGGTTGATACAGACGGATACAAAATACAAAATTGCAAATTCTGTCAACTATAATCTTGTTGGTATAACACTGGAAAGATGGTTCAAGTTCTGCTGAAAATGTGAAAAGACATAAATCAAGAAAAATGAATGAAGGGATTAGGAATATTTCCTAGTTGTTATTTTTGGATTGAAGATAGAAAAACACTTTTTGTAACCGTGCAAGCATTACTGTGCTTCACAGTGCACCGTTCCTTCTCTTCTGTTTAGATGGAACCACAAATATTCGCCTCCAATTTGAGGCAGTTGATATCTCCCTAACAGCATTTTACAGCCCCAGGGCAGCCTCTGTCTATAAGAAATCTGTAGAGAACTGATGTTATAATAATAATTTTTCTAAACATAGAAGTCTGAAGGAACTGCATTACAGAACTGTAGATAGGAAATACTCACACGAAACCTAAAGCTTTTCTACCAGTACTCACCACTTACAAAGGTGTTACCAGCTGACTAAAGTTCTATTTGTGGTCTGTGTTGAGAAAACTATGCACTGACACACACAATTATAAAATAATTAGCGTTCTTGAGCTTTCAGACACCGAATGCCAGAAATCATGCCACAGAATCCAAACTGCAAAGAGGACACAAAGCAGCACGCAAAGCACTGACATCTTCTCGGACTTTCTTTGAAAACAGAAAACATGGCACAGTGCTGAGCCTCAACTGTTTTAGGAAAGACTCTCCTCCAGAATCCAACTGGAAACATTTAGGAGAGGCAGAAAGTGCTAGCACTGTAAGAACACATGAATCTGTGATGATTACACAGCAAAAGCAAAACAAATCCATCCCTCTTCAGATATGCCTCTCGTTTATTTCATCTTTAAAGAACTGAAAATGCAGTCAAGTGCAACAGAAAAATGGTATTAATTGGCTGATATTACAAGGGTTGAATGGAGGATCAACAGTATCTTTCCATTCATTTTGCTGCCACATAGTGCAAACTGCAGTTTCATACCACTTTTTGGATACCAACGGGCAAAGGTGCTACTGTTCTGTGCTCCTCAGCACTACTCTTGTTCTCCCGGTCATTGTAATTGACTTAACACACTATATGTATGTATAAAACACTAAGTTTATATACAATGGAGGAAGTCTTGGTGAAACTGAAAAATTCCTGTCTCGGGAACTCATGTACAAAACGAACTTTGAGATTTAACAAAGCTAAACTGGTTGGGTTGACGCTACATGGGAGCTTCCATGAATTTGCAAATGTCTTATTCATTTATTCAAAGGAACCACAAAGAAAGGCTAGGAAACCTGTTTCTATGAAATCTTAGAATTGTAGTTAGCAGGTTATTAAGATTTTTTTTCCCCTCTCCGCATTTCAACTTCAATATTCAATTGCTGTAAGTGCATATAATTTCCCAGAACAGAAAGTATTTTCGTCTAATTTTAACACCTGCAGCTTTACAAAGGATTTCTCTTTTGATGGAACTCCCAGAAACAAATTAAATCACAAGTGCCCCCAAATCCCATAAGATTTAACAGATGCATATTGCTATCTATTAGCAACGTATGTTCACCAAACTGAATGCTAGTAAGGTTACCTGTAAGAATTAAAATGTTTTTAATGCACATATACAAATATATAAGCCCAACCCCACTTTGCCAGGCCTATACCTAGTACTCTCCTTTCCCCAGTGTCTGGAAAATAGCATGGACAGAAGGGCCGCCCACCTCCAAGGTAAATGCACTCCCAGCTGCTGCCAGGGATACCAAAGAGGAGGCACTGCAGGTTCTGACAATGGGAAAAAAACAAACATGAAAGGTAAGGAAAAGCAGATGAAAGCTGGGGACATGCCCTAAATACCAAAATGTCTCAATTGTCTGTGTGTTGCTTTGAAGGAGACCCCTGGAACACAGGAAAGATTTCTCTGAAGACAAAGAATAGCTATCAAAAGCATGAATTAAACAGGAAATGACAGAAGAAAACAATTCACTAATTGGTCAGGTAAGCCAGTGTATGCTATGCTTTTGCTTATAGTGCTGCTAGAAAAAAGTGGAGACAGAGATCTTTTTATCCTGCTGTATGCCTTAAAGATCCATTTAATAAACATATATTTATATATATATAAATATATAAACATTTTACATATATATAAAAATTTATACACGTACACACATACATCTACATCTAAAAACCTGAACATCCATAGCATGTTTAAGCTCAAAGTATCGACGATACCTTTTTCTTTTTCCTCTGCTAACATAAAGACCTGCAGCCTTCCCATTATCATAGTGCTCTTAAAAAAAGACGGTATGCAAGTAACCCATTCTGATTGATTGCTATCAGGAACAAGAACATCATTTTCCAAAACTTCATTTCTTCCTTTTGCCAAACTTAGATCAGCTGCTATTTAGCTGATGATTTAGGAGCGTTCACAAAAGGCATCAGTAGCAATTTAGTCACGTGGGTCTAATTTAATAAAAAATACCTTGTAAGATGATTGCATTACGAACAGAAAGGAATTTAGCTTCCTTTTCAGCTATGTATGTAGCAAGTACAGATCATTCCCGCGGAACCTGCAGATCACTCCAAGAAACTTCTCAAATGTAATAACACAGGTTGTTATTTTTTTTTTAAGTACCAAATTTATGTTATGCTTGCATTCTTTCTTTGCTTAAAAAAAAAAATCTTACACCCTCCTAGTTCAGTGCTGGTTTTTTTTGAAAGACAGATTTTCTAGACACAAGTTTTGTTGTTTCTTTAAATAAGGAAAAAATATTTCTGGATGGAATTTACAGTCTTCTGTTACCTCATTTTCCCTGCAATATATCTGGCTGCCAGATTAACAGCATTGTTTCTGTGTGTCAAATCTACAGCCCCATTTAATCAGCTCAGTTCGATTGCAATTTTGCAATATTAACAAAGTGGACTTGGGCAAGAGGCGTGGAGTTCTCGCTTCTGGAAGGCTCTTTCTTCTGCAGAGAAAAGACCATCTACTGCTAAAGGACTTGGCTGTGGAAGGTAACTTCTGAACGGACTGAACAGAGATACCTCTAACGCAGCTTTAAAAATTCTGGCTTCAGCATGCTGTTCCTCGTACTATTTCTACCTTTATCAGTTTGCTCTCTGCCATGATTCTTTCCATCTTATCACTGCTATAAAGACAATCTCTCCCAGGGATGGCCGGACTCCTCCAAGGGTCTGAGGAGGCCCCGGTAGCGGCCCCAGCATCACAAGACACAGACACAGTTAAGTCAGAAACAGATCAGAGCAGCGCTTCCTCCCTGCTTGGCTGAAATGAGGCTTGGAAATTTTGGGGGAAGAAAATGACCTCGTTCATTTTTTAAGACATCTCCTGAGAAAGCCATCGTCATCACAGGAGGAATGACCAGGATTACCTGGCTTAGCTTCCTTAGTGCCCAGATTTATCAGGTGTGCGGTTTGTCTCTTCTCACCAAACAGCAGAAACAGCGCAGCAAATGCTGGCCGATGGAAGGAATTGCTAAGGCAGGTTACTCTCCAGGAAGGGGCAAGATGAAGTGTCTGCATCTCACAAAGACCCTCATGGGGCAGCAGATGCATTCGAGCCCAAGGAAAAGTTGTGTTTTAACTCTTAGCAAGGTTTAGTGATTTCTGTTATGCAGGAGAAAGTATCACGTAACATCTCCAAGTACAGAGAAAATACCAGAGAGGTTTGGAGCTTGGGCTGTCTCTAGCTGCAGCCAGACTGGTAGCAAAGAGCCGTCAGATTAGCGAGATTCAGCTGGAATACGGCTCTGGGAAGTGAAGGAAGTAAAGGGAAAGCACCCAAGTATACAGTTATGTTACTGATAATAAGGTGATACTGATAGCTCTAATGACTGCACACAAATTTAGAAAAAACTTCCATCTTCAGCTAAAACACTTAGGAGTTTCTTAGAAGCACAGCACGTTTTATCAGGTTTCTCCATCACTTTCTAATAGTGGGGGTTATGTAGAAGATGGAAATATCTATGTAGGAAAAAGAAAAACCCCGGTGCACTTTCACACAGGCCACATTAAAAACAAAGCTTTGTCTGCACCATTTCATTAGCGCACAGACGCAACACCACCAACGCCAGCAATTTCATTCTGCAAGAATTCCGCGGCACCGGAGATAAAGGAAAGATGTTTCAGACATCAAAAGCCACTGCCAGCTAAGTGAAGAATATCTGTGTCAAAATATGACACTGTAAAAAAAAAAAAAATAATCACTTATTTAACCCACTTCGAAGTTTAACTTCAGGATTTTGGTTTATTTCTTTACCTCCTGATAGCGGTTAGCCAACCACAAATATCCTCCTTGCTTTTTTTTTTTTTTTTCAATGATTCTAATCTCCAATAAGATAGGACAAGTTACCACTGGAATTGCCATCTGGGTCCTACTGGTGGTAAATTAATGGGCAGCATCAGTACGCAGCCAAAAAAGAAAGCAAAACTCCCAGGTGAGCTTTATTTCTTCCAATCTTCTTCCCTTCTTCTCCACCCACTGCAGCCCAAACCGTTTTTCAATCTCTCTTTTTTGCAACTTACATAAAAACTAAATCCCAAACTACCCAGCTCCTTACTTGTACTGCAGCATTGGAACTTCGTGCCCTGAGATCTGGGTGACAAAGCTTGTGCCTTTGGCTTGGTGAAGCTGTGCAAGATTCAGGCATCATCACAACAGCCCCAAGGATGCAGAGATTCACATTCATGCCTCAAAAAATTTAATACATTCCTTTATATACCCATACGAGATTATTTTACATTGAGTGGTTAAGCTGAAGGAAAGAAACAGGGAAAAAAGAGAAAGGAATAAAGGGCCTTTGTCCTAAAACAGTTTTTTTCTTTGCTTTCTTTGGAAGAGTCATCTAAAAAACCACTACTGTTGCAGAATGCTCTTTCATGACATTTAGCCTTAATCTTCTCTTTCTTCATTTCACTGCTTTATTTCTAGCTATAAGCCCCTACGCTCCCTCGAATATTTCCTTTTTATCTTTAGTTATTTACAATTTCAGATACACGTAGGCTGTTAAGTCTTGCCTTGCCCATTCTCTTTCCTTTGCTTTTCTGTAACACCATTTCCTTATGAGAGCAGATAAAGGAGCAGGTGGGAGAAGCCCCAGCCCTGCTGTAAGCCCTGTGGCCAAGGATGCCCTGGTAGGACCTCAGTGCCACCCACTGAAAACTTTCCCATTTGTTTCCTCACACACTATGATGTCTGAGGCTTTGGTACTAAAATGCTGCAGAAAATACCTCGATTCTTAATCCGATCCTAGCAACCTCTGCACAGAAAATAAAATGCAAACATAAAAATCTTTGATATCAAAAATAATGCCAAACAACAACAGAAATCTCAGCCCAACAACAGCGAAACAAAACCCTATTCACGGGAATTCAAAACATTTTTGCTGTAGAAAGTAAATATGTGAAAATATAGTTTAATAAGAAATCAGCCGAGATACAGATCTGTAAGTTCATGGATAATCCTGGCCACCTGAAAGCACTTATCATGGCAATAAACCCCACATTTTTGATCAAGAAAAGTTAATTAGCACAGAGCAGATGTTGGGAAGGACCTGCGAAGGCTGCAGTTCAGCTTTTCCCAGACAGGGTTCAGTAGGGCAGGATGCTTGGGCACCAGTTGGCCAAGTTGCACGCACCTCCAAGACACATTTTACTGCCTCCCCAGTGACCCATCACCACAGTGGTTATTTTGTTTTCCTTGCATCCAACTACAACATCTCTTTTCCACCCAGTGCCATTGCCTCTCCCTGGGTAGCATCAGCACAAGTTTGCCTGTTTTCTCCACACCCTCCAACCAGGTGGAAATGTACTTTTAGAATTCCCTGTCCCTGAACGACGACCAACTCTGCACTTCAACTGAATTCCAGCAAACCCACATATCTCTCCCCTATTCATCTTACAGATAGAAAATGGGCCCCGCTCACCGCTGAAATGAAGCTGAAACACACAGAAAGACTGTACATGAGGTGAAAAGAGAAAGTTTAATAAATCTCCTGAAATCCAACCAACAGCTCCATTTAGGTATTTCAGCTGCTCCTTTCACTGCTCAGTACAACTACACCTTAGCATGCAAATAATTTTCAGCTGCTACTGCCAGCTCAGCAGGGGAAGATTTAAATCTGGATTTTCTTACTTCATAACTTCTCATTTCTTGGTTGTCAAGGCCTGAGATATTCTGAATTCCGTATACTGTAAGAGCAAAAAATACCGCCAACCAATTTATCTCTCTCCCTTCCCCCTCAAAAAAAAAAAAAAAGATATACTTTTTAAAACGATGTCCTTCTAAGCAATTGAGGTTACAGCGTCCTCAACAACACCTTGATTCCCCCATAGTTATAAGGATGCTGCAAGGCAACAAGCCCAGCTGGCCTGCAGTCCTCCCAGGGCAGCAGGGCACCAGCTGGGGTTGGGGCACCAGGGTGCTCTTCAGACCTTTCCCTCTTTGAAGGGCTTTGCATACGCACACATGCAAACATCACTAGCTGAACCAGCACTCAAGATCCAGCCCTTCTGCTGCTGAAATTTAGGCAACATTTCCACAGTCCCTTGCTGGTTGGTTCTCATGAATATTTGGTCTTTCTCTCTGGTGATGCTTCCCAATTGCGCTTGTCAGTTCTGCCTTTTTGTTAGTACCAAAATCATTAGTAGAAATACTTACAATAAGAGTTAAGGCTGTTCTTGAGAAACCATGGTTAACGCCATGGTACCTTGACAGTTCCCCTTCCAGCCACACTAACAGTGATTCTTAAAGAGCCTTATTGCGATGGGTAACTCTTGTGTCTTCTAAACATTATATAGTTTAACTACAGAGTTTCTAACACAGAGTTGAATCAGTGTTACCCTGAAATATTTTACAAGAATGGTACCACTCTTAGCTGAATGGGATTTCCCCATGGAGAATAGCACAGTCTAAAATAACTCCAAGATGTAAATCTGTCATTTTTCCCCCTGGGTGCTTCCACTTGCTTCCTTCTACATTACCAGCACACACCAAACCCACTTGAGCTTCCCAGAATGCCTCCTCCCAGCTTCTTTCCCAACACTTCCCATCCACTCTGTCCTGGATTACCCAAAGAGTATCAGCTCGCTGTCCCACAGAAACTCACCAGGGGATTGCATGCTGGGGGTAGGAACTAGATGATTTTTAAGGTCCCTTCCAACCTAAGCCTTTCTACGATCCTACACTGGAGGAGGCAAGAGGAACTGGTGGCTTGGTGCGTGCAGCCATTCCTAGAACCTGCCTTCCTTGGGAAGGTATTTCTGACGTGCTTCTCTGTATGCCAGAAATATCCATCTTTATGTTCCTTAAATCATGCAGATGTCCCCATGCTCTTAAAGACAATATGCTGAGTGATCAGAGTCCAGAATACTGCCATAGGATGCTGTGGAGGACAGAAGTATAACTGCCTTCAAAGAGGAAATAGTGGCTAAGGACTACAGATCCATTAGTAACTATGGAAGACAAATGATCTGAGTCCTAGCCTCATTTATAGATGCCCTTTACTCTGATGGCATTATACCTGAGGTTCTGATGATTGATGCAGAATATCTCCCTCTGATTTCCTCTCCTCATCCTTTATTTCTGCATTTTACACCAATACCAACCTTATAAACTAAAAATATTACGACTACCTCCTATTAGTCTAGTAACAGTTCCTCACATTAGGAGCCTCTTGGCCTCATGCACTTTCAGTTCCTCTGCTCAATGTGTTTTTATCTTCTTTCATCCTCTCCACACTTAATCAGTTGTGCTACAGGTGGGAGCGCTGAAGCACGCTCAGTCGCTACTCTTGCGTGTCAATGGAGTACACACATCATTTCTTTTCCTCCACAAAATTGTCAGTGATCTTGCATCAAACAGATACTAGGTTCTCAGACACACCAAAAAAGTATAAATAAGTAATGGCAAAACAATAAAGAAACAGGACAAAGCCAGGGAGCAGCAAGAGATCTGCAGGATGCTCTTAGCCTGCTGCAAGGGATGAAGCCTGAATGGATGGTACCAGCAGTTCAAGTTAGTACAACTGGCTGCCTGCAAAGCCCTAGCCAAATTTGCTTCACATGTGTATTTTAATCTCCCAGTAAGAGTGTCTGGCAAATATGCTTAGAAGAATAAAGCTCTTTCCTTGGTCATTTCAATATTGCTTGGTTATAGGTTTGCACACTTGCTGGCAGGAATTTTGCAAAGCTAAGATGACTTGATAGATGAGAAGAAGCAAAGCTTGACCCCAGCTACATGAAGAGAACAGAAAAACCCATTAAAATATTAAAATGAAAAAATGGTGATATTTGAGGAGGAGTGGGCTAAATTTTTCGTTTTATTTTAATAGCCAGAAATTTCATTCGTGGATTCTCCCCTACTCCCTGATCAAACAGGTCAAATTTTGAGACAGTGAGCTCAAAAACGTCAAAGCAAGTTGAAGGTCCTGCTCATTCCAAAATTGACAGCCACAGCCCAGTACCAGCCTTCCCACAGGACTGGCTAAATCCCAGAGAAGCAATGTGATTTAGAATACTATAGCTGTAAAATAGTACAATTGTATGCATAAAGCATAAAACGACTCAAAATAAGTAAAACATTCACATGTCAAAATGATTCCTGGTAAAGCCCAATGAACTCAGTCTAAGTAGTTAGACTACCACCAGGTAAACTCCTAATGGGATAAAAAAAAATAACCAACAAAACAAATAAACCAAAACCACAGAGAAAACGTGGACACGTGGCTTAGTTTTCAAAGGTACCATTTGTAAGTTCATTAATGCTTCCAGGATCCCTCATTTAGGGTTACCTGGTAATTAGGTAAAAAAAAAGAAAACCTCACAAAATACTGCATTTGGGAAAGTAAGCTCCATTTAAATAACTGTTTATAATTAAACAGTAAATACTAAGGTACATCTAATGCTGGTAACAAGCAAAAACTAGAGCCCACAAAATTAAAAAAAAAGGGCAAAGGAAGGATTTATTACAACGTTTAGGATAATTATGTGGACTAACAATTGCAACGCATCAATATTTTGAGTAATAACACAACACAGAGTTGTTAAAATATGTAAATATGTACCTTGTAAATGTGAGCTTGAACTTATGAATAAGCAGATTAAATAAAGGAAATTAAAGGGAAATTATTATTAATAATTAAGAAAATTAGTATTATCAGGTATAACAAGGAATAGTTAAAAATGTATCTGAGGTGTTGAACATATTCACTTTCCCATTTTCAAAGGTTTTGAACATAGACTGAGCACAGTATGTTGGTACTTGAGGAAAGAAGTAGTTGCAATAGGCAACAATACAGATTATCTAGGAGTGATATCGAATTGTGAGTGTACAAACGCAAATGACTTACAAGTTTAGATATATTAAATACTTTTTATATTTATAAAAGCTTCAGATATCTTCAGAATGGTGTTTTCATGAAAGAAGTTGCAATTCCAAAACTAACAAAGAAGTTTCATAAAAGGCTGTAAAAACACGCATGGCAGGAAAGAAGATATCAGGAAAAAAGCAAACATTCCCTGAACCAAAACCACACGGCAGTGATTCACCAACTGCTAAGAAGCTGCTGAAACACCAGCAATAGATCTGCTCTTTGGAAAAGCCTCTGAAGAACCTTCCAAAACATGGGATCTAGGGACGAGCCTGTATGTGAAGTTGCACAAAGAACTATAAAGACAACCTCCTCCCAGCTGGCAAGGTAAGACATGACCAAGTGCAATTTATGCTGCATTTCCACTTTGGTCATTTTTCAAAATAAGTTAAATTCTTGTCATACTGGTGATGTGGAGCAGCAGAACATGGACCTGTCCACCACCAGAGCCTTTCCTTTAAGGACGCTCCGGTGACACGCTGCTGACTGTCACTGCACCTCAAACTACTTCTCCTAAGAAGCCAAGCCTACCTGTGGACATCAGCGATCATCAGTGATATTTCCAGAAGATTGCATAGCAATGGATTTCCTGCCACCAGCCCCATCCTGCACTACTTGCATGGGGAGGGAGGTCCAAGGACAGCCACGTTACCATTTGCGTGAGCATGGAACAGAGAGCAAACCAGCACTAAGAAGCTGTCGTCTTCAACACGGCTAACTTGAAAACCAACTGGGCTGAAATGCACCACACCTAGGAAGGATTCAAAAGTAGATGGACTGCTGGGAGGCTTTTCTTCAGCACGGGATTGAGCACAAAGCCCACCTTTGCAATACGGAACCTGGCAGAACTACCATGGGCTTCCTGCTGCTGGTTCACGGAGAATGTAGACAGTGTGACTCCTTGTACTTTAAATACAACCTCTCACACTCTGCAAAAGTCAAAATAGACTAATTTGTCTCAGTATGTCCATATCCTAGGTCCAGAAGTTCCATAATATAGAGAAGTACCTTATTTCTAAGTTTATAATTGGAATTTAAGAAGTACAGCTAATCCAAAAACGTCTTGGCTGTACAAGAAATCCTGCCTTTAGTCAATGAAAAATTCAATGAATTAATGAGCAGCTTTCTTCTAAGCAGATACTCAAAATTTGGTCATCAATTTGTGACTTTCTGGATTTATTTCCAGCCTGCAGGAAACAATGTTGCTTTCAAAAGCTACTTAAAAAAAAATGTGCAAATTTCTGGATAATACCCCAAATACACTCTCTTCTGCATCAATACAACTCTGAGAATATTTAACGTTCAAACACTGACAAATAGGTGAATTTTTATTACAACTTTTCAGGTTTTTTTCCCCTCCGAGGTACAAAATTAATGACCTGAGAAGTCACTGAAGGTATTGGAAAGTTTAAAATTCTTAAATTTGTTTTGATGTAAGCAAATTTGACCTGTAAGAACTTTCAACTACTTTCAGTTGTTCACTCTGGAATGGGGAGGGGAGAGGGTGGGGAGGAATAGGGTTGGGTTTTTTTTTTTGAGGTTGTAGGCAAAGAAACTCCTCCTATGACCAAATTTATCTTCCTCAGATGTGTTATATTAAATGCTCCGATATAATTGCCACTTTTTAAATGTTATCATATGTGAGAAATTAAGTGCACAGTTATGAGAAACGTGAAAGAAACTGATTCAGCTTTTTAAAAATGGAAATGACGTTTACACAGATGCATCATACAGCATTTATTCTGACATTAAACCTCAATTAAAATCATTCCATTCTGTGAAGCAGAACAACCTTCAGACAAATTCTGAAGACCCAAACTGGAATTTATCCAGAAAAGATTCCACCTTTCTGGGACTATAACGACCACAGCACAATACCGTGGGTCAGAGCCAAGCCTCTTCCCAGGGTCCTCTCCCCTCAAACTGACACGCTCCTGTGCAAGGCAATAGAAGGGCAGCAGCAGCTCTGCCTCGTACATGGCCTTCTGATTTAATTACAGATTTTTCTTTTATCACTGAAAGTTTTAATTACTTTTACCAGAGAGTTAAGTGGGAGAAGTGAAGTGTATCTGCAGGCTAAATCTCTCCTGGCCTGCTGAGTGCTGACTGGGCTTGCTGCCCCGAGCTGGGACGGACATCCATTGTTCAAAGGTATATTTTAACAGGTCTGATGAAATCATCAGGGAGCTCTGGAAAATGCCCTGCTTTCATTTGTTCAAGCACACGAAGAGAAACCGGAAGGAAAAGCGCTGCCTTCAGATGGCACAGGATAAGAGGAAGGCACCGAAGACAGAGTTTTCTGCTGTCTCTGCGTTGACTGTGGGCAGCTTGGCTGCTGGAGCTTTGTAAAAAGTCACCTTTCCAACAGAGATCCTGTTTGACAAATGGAGGTAGAACTGCAGCAACATGCACAACTAAGGCTTGTGTCTACAGCTGATGGCTATGTCACCGCATGCACTGCTCCTAATTCAACTTTTACTGGGGTAGACGTGACTATGACAAGGATGATTCATCTGAAGACTGCTGTATTCTATTTTTATTTTATATATATTTATACATACGGATGTATTTATTTATTGCATTTTACCCTATTGGCTGGGTATTTAGTTAAAAGAAGAAACTCAGTGTTTTCTGCTTTGACCCCTGCAGATGATGATTTCAGATTGAGTACGTCCATTCCAAATAAAGAAAACAGACTGGATTCCATGGTAATCCATGGGACTCCTCCCATACCCATGGCCTGAACCAAGACACCAACTGTTTCTAAGGAAAGCTGACTTACACATGTATCATCCATTTCAAGAGACAAACGCACTCTCAAGATCGAGAGTTGCTCAGTTCCGAGGTTATCCAATGGAAATAGGATCCTATTTCAGATTCCCTTAAGTTCCCATCTCACTTTTATACCTGTCCAAGTTAAACTGCATGAAAACTCAATGTTCTCAAAACAGAATGTTTAATGATGCCTTATCACTAGTGATAAATGAAGCCACAATAAAAACTGTTTAGGATGTATACTCTAGCTGGTAAAATTACTAAATATTTGTACCCGTAATTCCTTGCTTTCATAAACCTAAAAAAAAGGTTCATTTTCCGTATTCAACTAGACTGAATATAAACACATAAAAGTTTTGTTTTTTTTTTTTTTAATCCAGCAGTATTCCCCAAAATTACAGCGCAGTGAGATAACAAAGACATTTGAGACAAAGCCCAGAGTGCTGCGTTCAGGAAACAAGTTTGGGAACTGGAAGAGCACAACTTGCACGCAGTGGCTGTGACAAACCCTCCTCATATTCAAGCCCCTCAGCACACATGAGCAGCCAGCTCCAGTGCCACCCACACTAGCAATAGGACAAGTGGAATGGCCTCAGGTTGTGCTAGGGGAGGTTCAAGTTGGGTGGCAGGAGCAATTTCTTCTCCAAAAGAGCAGCCAGGCACTGGCAAGGCTGCCCACGGAGGTGTTCCAGAGTGTGGGGATGTGACACTGCGGGATGTGTTCAGTGGGCATGGTGGGGTGGGTTGAGGTTGGACTTGGGGATCCTAGAGGTCTTCTCCAGCCTCGATGATTCTATGATTCTGACACAGAGGCTGTGGAGAGGGAACAAGAAGCCACAGGACATGGAAGCATGTGGCCCAGGCACTTGTGCCCACCTCTCAGCTCTGCACAACACTACCCAAACACAGTGCTCGTTTGTTGCACGTGACAGTAACTTTGGTAGAAGAAAGTCTACTGTTTTATATGTGGACATCAGGCATCCAAAGTGGCGTGCAAGAGCTAAATCTTCTTAACTGTATTACTGAAATATGCTTCCATGAACATTTACCACTGTATTCTCAAACAGGGAAATCATGCAGGCAGCTCTGTCACTTTTAGAGGTCGCTCATGTTTTCAATAATGTCACTTTACACGGGTTTTAGTGGAAGCCCGACTCAGCGCTTAATCCTTAACTTCTAATCATCTGCTCGATAAGATGTATACAAAACATCTATATAAACCATATGGTCCTGTGAAAACGTGGAGCTGAACCGCATGAAATGCAAGCCCTCGCCTTTTCTGCACACATCTGTTGCTGTGGCTTCTGACGGGAGCGCACCAAACGGGCTCCCACTCGAGCAGGACATACGGCAGGAAGTGTTTTGCACATGCTGTGCTAGGCTGCAATTAGCAGCCCCAGCAGCCACCTGTCACGGGCTGCAGGCACACGGCTCCGGGGGACGGGGGGGACACAACAAGGCTCCAGAGATGGGAAGCAAACCCTGTTTCCTTTGCCATCAGCGGTGAAATATCTCCTTCCTCCTCCTGCTCTTCCAGCACGTTGCCTTTGCCACATTGCATATGTGGCAGGGGCTGCTGCGTGTTAAAATTTGTGCAACTGAGTGTTTGCAGAATTACCCACGGCATCGTGTCTGAAGGATAAACCCGGGCTTCTCTCCTCCGTTACATATAACTGAACCTTGTCTTTCTGTAATTAAAAATACATAAACAAGTTGGGCCTTCTCTAATTACATAATCAAACGGAGAATTTTTACCATGACATTTCAGTATGTGCTATGATGAACCTCTGCTATACACTCAGAACCTGACAGAAAATCATTCGGCGAGTTCAGAAGTGACAAGCCTCTCCCCTTTCTGGCACATTTCCTCTTTGAAAGCAGTCAATTTTCCCCTCATTATAAATGGTAAAAGTAAAGATAACACGAAAAGGCCACTTAGAATCAAAACAAAACGAAGGAATGCAAATGTATAGGGGAGTTACACAACTGCCAAGAACGCTCGGAGCCTGCTAATCTGTTTATTACTTTGTATGTTCTCCTCAGCAGCGCGTATGTAGCACTGAGAACTTGGAGAAGTGCATTTAAAAGCTGACTTCGAACGCTGTGAGCATGAGTCAGACATCATTTACATGGCTGAAATTTCATGAAAGATCTTTGAAATCATACCACCAGAAACCTCACCACGGATACTTATTTTCAGCTTCCTCCCGCATCCCAAGCGGCTGTAACCCCGAGCCCTCCACCAACACGAATAAATCCCGTGTCCCATTCTGAGCGCCTTTGGGCTGCCTCTTCTTCGAGCACGGGCACAGAAGGGCCGATCAATACAGCAGCGCTGAGAATGCTGCTTGGCCATTTGAGCCCCGGACCTTTCACCAGCGACCATATGCTCGCCTGGCATCCCCACGCGGCTGGAAGAACCAGACAGCCTTTTCCCACACTAATTTGGTTTAGCCAGCCTGCTCCAAACACAGCTCCTTTTTGCAATTAGCCACACAGGCACGAGAAAGTGGTCACAGATCCCTGATGTCTGCTAATGACGCGTTGAAAGCTCAAAGAAAAGAGGAAGGAAAACAAAAAGAGAGAGGAGAGCTCTTCCATCCTTTCTGGAAGACCCGGTCCAGTCTGTGGGCTACAGCAGCATGGAGAAAACCATTCAGAAGTTGTTGGACCAGCATCTGTGATGATATCTCCCCAGAATCCACTAAAAAGTACAACCAAAAAATGCTTTTCCTGACCCGCCAGAACCTTGCATTGCTGCAAATCGTACAGCATGGGCCTTCAGAAAGAGCCAAGGAGAAAAGAAACCTGTGTGCCCCTCCAAAGGGCAGCAACAGGACTCGGTATTGCTGGGAAAGTCATGGCAATGCGACAGGGATCCACTGCCTTCTAGTGAGGATCTTGGTTTGCTCCAAACTTAAGGATTCTACCACATTGCACATTCAGATGACAATTATTCTTATTTTTAAAGTTATTCTCATGCATAAACATGCATAATACATATCCATACAAAGGAGGAAACCCAAATAGTGTAAACTAAAAAAAAACAAACGTTTGTAAAAGATGATTCCAAAGACTCAAGGAAAGGGCAGAAAGATCCCTTTATTTCCTTCTAAGGAACAGACAGGGTTTGAGATTTACTGGAAGGTGGAAATCAGCACTGCTCACAAAGTAGGCCAGCAAACGTGAAGGTTAACACGCTTCAGCTGACAGCCATTCACCCTTATGACAAACCCCATGCCCATTCAGAATATTACCAGTTCCCTACCCACCGACAGTGAGAAGCAGCATGCATTTTATTCTGGACAATCCAGATTGACCAATCCATATTTTGATACTGTTGACTTCAGATTTATCTTCTTATTAAACCAAGTTAAACTTGCGGTAAAACTATTTTTCAATGAAGAGCATCTTTAAACATGTTGAAGTAAAAAAGGAGCAGTCTAAGTCTTTGTCTTAACCACCAAGAAATACTCATCAACACAATATCTTCCAGTGATGCTAAATAATCTTATCCTGAGACTTTCTTCAATCTATGTTTATACTTGATATTATTTAGCACAGTGATAATCATGCAAAATTCAATCTACTTTCTAAGTCTTTTCCTTAGATTTAGGTCCTATTCAGAAACAAACTAGCCAAAAAAAAAACAAAAACCCAAAACCAGCAAAAACATTCCACTCATGAATTGCCTTATGCTTTTCCCTATTCATTGTACTAAAGGGAGGAAGAGGAGCAAAATAAATAAATAAATACATTTGGTCTTCTGTTAAAAAGAATGAAAAATTATTTTTTTGCTGTTAATTCTTCTCTTATAAATACAGGGATGTGCACAATTGCAGTATATGTACTTGCCTAACATCTTCATTACAAATAGTGCTGGGTCCAGTTTCATGGTTCCACTCAAGGAATAGCAGCAAAGATTAACCCTCACCTTTACCATACCAACTCACCATTAGCTCCGACAAGGCAGTTTCATATGCTAAGCTCCCCGTTTCATCCCTGACTAGAACACATGATAAGCCCCCAGGAAAACCCAGGCATAAACTTGCTAAATCCTGAATCCATTTCAGATGTCCCACTAAATGAATCCCAAGTTCCTGATTCTCCCCCCTGATGACTTCGTCTTCAAGGTGAACATCCCACTGCCAAATGAGAGCACGGATCTCCTGGTGACTGCAGCAGAGCTGGAAGCTACTGCTAATGGAGTTGGTAATGCCTCCCCAAGCCACGTGCCCAAATTCTTGCAGGCTGATCCACTCACCTTCTAAAATCTCTCATCAGACTGTGGTTCAGGGCAGAATTCGGACACTACACCAGGAACAGACTTCTAACTCTGACACTGACTCCAGCAAGCTACTTCATCTTGCTCAGCTTCCACTTGTCAACTTACATACTTTTTTTTCATAAATTACTATGAGGATTCACCAACAGATTCAGTTTTAAAATCATTTAAAAAATCCACACAAGGTAAAAAAAAAAAAAAACAACAAATTAGGAGCTCTAAACATATAACAAAGTAAACTAATTTTATCAAAGGACAACAACTTAAGCTTATCAGGATGGAACTGGAAGAAAATCCATAAAGCCAGCTTTAATCACTGCTTTTAACTTGTAAATGTTTTAAAACAAAACTAGAGATCAACGTGAGCATGCCTGGCTCTCAGCTAACCCTAGGGAGGAGCAGACCTTTGTCCGTATTTTTTTCAGGTAGCAAACAGAAACCCATCAGAAATGACAAAAGCACACATGGAAGTTTCTTCTCCTTTCAGCCAGAAGGAGAACACAAAAGATCTAATGAGTTAAGTGCCAGAAATACTTACAAGCAAGACATTATGGCCAACACTAAAAACCAGTACTGTCTCCATCTCAAAGCACTAGTAAAAATCATGAAATCTAGCAAACTATACGCATTAGCTGATGAGGAACTGAATTCCTATTCGTACGTTCTCCAAACAGGATGGATGAGAGACAACTGTCACAATTTCCTTAATTTCCTATAGCTGATAGGATGCTGAAGAAGGAAAAAACGACTAAATAAAAGCAACAAGAACTGCTATGATTTTTTTTTCCTGCTGCTGCTTTTCCACTCAGTGAACTCTGAAGCACAAGGAATGAGTCTGTACCCTTGCTATCCTTGCGAGCACTACACTGCATTTGCTCACATTTTAAAGGTTATCTTTGCAACCAGAAGAGTTCAAAATTGATCTTTTAAAGCTAATATTTTCTCCTTCTTGGATGGGGCTTAAGCTCATGAGAAATTCCACTGTTTGAAAACAGGGAGTAAGCAAATACTTTTCTTGAGCTTCTACTCAAACAGCTCCCGCTCACTTGCCCCTGCTTCCCATCCCCATTTTGGCCTTTTGTAAGTCAAAGACAGCCCTAGCAACCCGATATGATTTGGCCAATATGAACTTTAACATCAGCACTGTGCGGTATGGATTTTGTCATATAAAGCATCAGTCACATAACGTTAATTAAACACAGGTCTATAGAAAAGAATTCAGATGGCCTCGTTCCAATGCTCTACAAAGTTATTTCTCCACTGGCACATCCAGATAATTTATGAAAACTTACAGTCGTTTTATTCCACGTGATACTGGTAAACAAATGAATGTAGAATTTAATTGCCTTTGTCTCTTCAGCTCAGGATTGCCTTTTAGTAATATTTATCTGAAATTACGATCCTCAAAGAAAATAAATTGCGATCGAGCTTATAAAATTGATCCCATTTAGGGGCTGACAACTGTCACAGTTCTTAATCTGAATTTTCCTTGTCAGGGAGGAAGCGCACTCGATCAAACGATTCTGCAAGGAAGGCTGTTTTTCTGCTGTCTCATGTTTCCTGCAGTATTGTACTCGCATACATTTTTCTACATTTATTTATTTATTTATTGCATTTGTATCAACCGCTCTCCTTGCTTCCCGCAGAGCCTACCAGAAACCCTTCTTAAAGCAACGTTTTTCCTACAGAAATACAAAATAACCCAATCTCTGTAACATCTATAGCTGACGCTGAGAAACAAATGAAACAATCCAAGGGGAAAAAAAAAAAAAAAAAAAAAAAAAGCCCCACACAACAAAAGCAACAAAACAACACGATCATTGTTATATAATGCATACAGCCTCAGCCATATTATTGCAAATCGTTAAAACAACCCCTGAATATGCAGACAGCGCACAAAATTCAACAACACATCTGAAGCACATTTTCTAAACCAAAGTTTGGATTGTGATGCACTGAGTGATTATGAACAACATGAAGCGTGCATTCCTGAAAGACCTATACATTTTCAGAATTCCTATCTGCTGAAAACACAACTTACAGCTCTACTGAATTTGACACAAAGCAGCTCCACAGGTATAAAGCACCTTCTCTGCTCACACTTTTCCTCTGTGTAGCTTTAGCACAAATATATATATTTATATATTTTAAACAGAAGAGACAAATAAGAAATGAATGCCCCAAACAGGACAGAGTTAGGTTCCAGGTTATGATTTTTACCTGAAGGTCTTCCCTTCCTATTTGACTACTCTGAGGTTGGTAGCAATAGGAATGCATCTGAATCTGGAAGTGAAAGTTTGTTTTCTTTTCCTTAAAGAAACATGCAGGCTGGAGGATGGGAAAGGAAGTGGGCAGAAAGAAGGATGTCTGGACATTTGCCACAGTGAATATGAACCGACATCAGTAAAATATAGCTATTTTGCCTAGAAATATATGTGTATGTGTTTTTAGGACATCACTACCATAGCCTAAAATTACATGGACCTTACATGTGGACGTGAGTAATGCATCCTTAGGCTTGGGACTCATACCCAGAGCCTGCAGAGGAGTTCAAGCACAGACAGAATGACCCTGACCATACACAACAGGACGGCTCAACCTCTCATATGAATTTACCTGTGCTGCAAGAATGGCACAGCTGAACTCCCATAATTAACTGCTTTATAAACATAGGCATTCACTCTGATTTTCCAGTTTCCTAAAAGTAGGAGATCACTGCTTCTTCCACTTGCCAAAACCAGGAAGAATCCCAGCAGTAAGATTCCCAGCGCTATCAGACCAAGCAGCAAAAAGCATTATCCTCTGATCTAAGCCTGGATTCACATTCACTCTTCCATCTTTGGGGTGGGGAGGGAGAAGAGGGAGAGGAATTCAAACCCAAGGTATGCCTCACTCCTAGCACAGGGTGTAACTGCAGACAGACAGACATGACCTAGTTTTAATCTCACTAGCTTGGGTACAAGCAGCAGAAGTGCCTGTGAGTGGCTGGAGCATGTCGAAGCCTGTTCTGCTGCAGGTTTACAGCTTTTTGTACCCAACCTGGCTGGAGTATGCCTCAGTACGCTGCAGTCACACCTCGGAGGCCTGCAGCTGAATGCCTATTGCTCAGACTACTGCCAATAACCAGATGAACATTGACAAACGAACGGCCCCACAAAGTCGAGGTGGGCTTCTGGCAGACATAACAAGAACAGCTACGCTTCCTAGAAAGCCGCTAGGGCACAAGGCTGAACACAGGAGCTCTTCTGCCTCGGACAAGCTCGTGTCAGAGCTCTGCTCTTCTGAGCCGACTGCACTCCCCGTGAGCTAGGCGAGCACACATAACAGCAGTAAGTAACCAGCAGATTTTTTATTTTCTTTTTTTTAACTCCCATCCCCAACAATGATTCCATGCAAGAAACACGTCATTGCTATCTCCTACTAATCATTTTCGACTTACAAACATTAAAGAATGCCAAGATGCTAAAGTCCTTTTCTTAAAGTATTAGGACAACGCTAAAGTTCCTGCGCCAGAAAATTCAAGGCACTAAGAGAAACAACAGGGAAGGAAGAATACCCAAAAGTTTATGTAAGGAGAATTAAAAGCACCTCACTGCAAGACTAAAGCCTACGGCCAAGAAGCTGTCAGCGTGACGTGTTCCTGGTGTTCTGCTCAGCTCAGAAGCCTCACACAGACCCAGGTTAGGAGCCTGAGCTGGCAGAAGGTTGAGCTTCGCCGTTCCCAAGAAATAGGCTGGTTTAGACAAAGCTCCTCCAATTTACTTTTCTGAACAAGCAAACAAAAGGGTTTACGTGCTGCTACACCAAGATATTTCATAAAACACAAAAGGTGAAGGAGGGAGGATTACTTCAATAATATGCCTGAAAAATGAAAACAAATAAACTACCAAACAGTAAAATACATGAATCCTTATTTCTTACAGAGACAAGAGAAACCTACTTAGGCTCATTTCAGCCCAAAGCAATAAAAAGTTAAAAAGCAGCATCCACACCTTCTGCTTCAGAAAGGACGCAACTCAAAACTGCCTTGGGTTTACAGACACCTCTTCCAAACACACTTGCAACATCTCCTCCCTTTTCCATACTTTCAGGTTTTTTTGACAACTTCCTAATTTTGTGTTATGCAATACTGAACACAATAATGGCAACTAAAAACTCTTGTCAGGATGTAAATGTACCTAAACGTACCTTAGGTGACCCTGAGACAGCAAACCAAGTCTTCCTCACTGCCCATGTACATCCACCATGGCTCAGAAGAACCACCTGGTCCTCCGCTGGTAACACCAAAGACTTCCCACAGGCAGGTGAACAGTGAACACAAGTCTACAAAGACTATTAAGGGGAGCAACGCCAATACAAACCCTGAACAAAGATACTACTGTGGGTTGCAGAATTTCCAGCCTGCTCCCTCAGTAGTTTACAATTCTAGGTATAACCTCAAGTAGGGCACTTGTTCTCCTCTTGCTTTCACTAGGCCAGGCAAGAGCAACTCTCTACCACTTCTAATTTCTACATGACTTCTTTGTTCCTCGTCAGCTTGCAGGAACAGTAGTAATGTTTTAATCTGTGAGGGGATAGCCACCATCTTTTTCTTCAATCACAGCACATTTAGAAAACTTTATTATTCCTTTTGCAGTAAAAGGGTTTCTTTTTAGATAGAAAAATCCCAAATTCCAACCTACTTTAACGCCAGAAAACCTCCCTGCGCTGTATAAGAATATGCAGAGCTAGGTAACTTATGGTCTGTAAATATACATCCATAAA
The DNA here is from genome assembly GCF_002078875.1 of Numida meleagris. Lineage (NCBI taxonomy): Eukaryota > Metazoa > Chordata > Aves > Galliformes > Numididae > Numida > Numida meleagris. The sequence goes on along the minus strand of NC_034413.1, from coordinate 69,339,519 downwards.
ATAGAAAACGTGATAGTGTCAATCATCTCCTCCACAACTGAGCCACCAGACTCTCCAGCTTGGACTCTGGAGCCCAGGAGGTTTTTGGGTGCCCAGTAAGGACTCCTACCATGGATACACACTTTCTTCCAGGTTCAGAAGGTAGCTAAGGGCATCTTCCTTGGGCTCTGTGGAGCAGGGAAGCAAGGCAACAGTTTGGGCTTTCTTCTGAATAGAAGGCCATGGACATCCAGGAGCACAGGGCAGCTCCAAGGAGACATAATGAGGAGCTATCTGGGTTGAGATGCCCGAACGACAGTTTGGAGGCTGCTTCCCCTACAAGCTGGTGAATAGTGCAAGGCTGCTTCACAGAGGACACTGCTCCTAACACAGTTGCTTGTCAGTATTTCTGAACTTAAGTTTATCAGTGAGTTCCCATTCAGAACTTACTGCTGGGTTATAAAGGAGGACAGCTCAGAAGAAGTGCCAACTATTTATCAGTGCGGATACTATGACTTTTGCAGGACAATGCAATTGTACAATGAAATGGTCCTAAACGATACATGAAAATGCTAAAGAGGGAGACAATTCTGCCATATCGTTTCCCTTTCTTACTAATGTCCAGAAAGATCTGCAAAAATTCAAGAGTTTTTGAAGGAGATTTTTTTGGGAGTACGGAGGAACAGCATTATTTCCCCCAAATCCTGTTCACAAGTTACCCTGAATTGACACAGCAAAGCAGTATGCTGGTCTCTGCTTTTGTACAGTATGGTTTAACACAATGTTTCACATCAACTTTTGAATAACACGTGAGGAAAAAAAAAAAACACAAACAAGAACAGGTGACATTTATCATTCACTGACAGACTCATCATTACATTTTTACACTTCTGTATTTACTATACTGCACGTTGTACTATGAAAGAGTAAAGCAGCCTCAGAAGGTAACAAGCCAAAAGAAGAGGGAATGTACAGTCTGAAGGAACAACTTCCAAGCATCAGGAGCTTCCTTGCAAGTGCTCGCTCACCCTCCCAGCACGAGGCAGCTCAAATTACTGCAGCAGCTGGCAGCTCACAGCTACTACACTTGAGTTACCGTACCCACGTTAGCCCAGTAAGTGTTAACTTGCATCCAAAGCTGGAGTCCAGAGTAGTTTGACTGGCAGCTGATGAATTTTGCTAATTAAGGTAAATTGTGATAACTTGATACATTGCTTTTAGTTGAATTCCCATGTAGAATTGTAGAATATACCAGCAATTTTACTCAGACATGTTTTGTCCCAGACCAAGTATTATCAGCAAGTAAAACAAAATCATCTACAAAGATGTGGTTTGGATTAATGTGTTTTCACAAACAGTGCTCAGTATGTTCCAACTTTTTTACCTGCTCGTTACTCCCCAAGATTGCAAAAGCTGAAAACACATACTCCTTCATACACTTTTTCACCACTCTGTATAATTTGCATAGAATCATTAAGGTTGGAGAAGACTTCTAGGATCTCTAAGTCCAACCCCAGCCCACCCCCACCATGCCCACTCCCCACGTCACTCAGTGCCTCATTCCCATGGCTCTGGGACACCCCCAGGGACAGTGACACCAGCACCTCCCTGGGCAGCTGTGCCAATGCCCAATCACTCCTTTGGAGAAAATGTTTTTTCTAATATCCAGCCTGAACCTCCATTGATGCAACTTGAGGCCATGGCATGAATCAGCAAAACTTAATAGTCTACTGTGGGACCTACCATTCAGAAATAGCATATTCAAGAGCTGTTAAATGTACGGAAGGGTCTATGACTCTGGGGGAGACATCAGTAATGTGCTTTTTTTTGTGTTTAAAAAAACAGGTACAGGCTGATCACACGGCTGTGCAACAGCAGGAATGTGGTTAGAAACCGAAGAGCCTCTTCTGTGAGGAAATGACAAGTATGGATATTCTTCCAGTTCCCATCTCTATTACAGGAAGGAACCTTGTAAGTTTCCTCCTTGATGTCTAAATCTAGACTTCACAATCAGATTCTGCACGGTAGCTTTACGAACAGGAGCGGTAGGATTTTGACGCAGAAGGGCAAAACAAAACAGAACAAGGCACCACGCTCCTGCAAGTCCTCTTTAAGGTCACCACCCTTAGGGACACCACCCGGGATCCTGTGCCAGTGAACCTGAATAAAAACCAGGAGAGAAGCAGCTAGAGCGGCAACCCAGTAAGCTGTAACTGAAACCTTCACTATGATGGGGCAGAATAGGGGAAGTGACTTCCAGTTTTTAAATAAAGCTCCCTCATAAATGTAATGTTGTTATGTAAGCAATTGGGTAGCTTCAGCTGCATGCTAGTAACACTGTTTTACCGATCACTGTAACAACTAAGGCAGACTCAAAACAAAGGGAAATAATGTAAACACGTAACTAGCAGTTGATTTGAAGAAGTTTGTATTTACCTAAAACAAAAAACAAAACCAAAATAACTCACAGAAAACTAAAAACAAACCAAAAATCCCCAGCCCCCAAACTAGATGTACAGGTCTAGCAAGTATTACTGCATATTTCTGTAAACTTCCACGCTCCTTGTAACTCTATCACACCGGTAACTTAATAGTGCTATATAGTTATTAGCATCAGAGGAGCGTCTGAGTCCAAACCGTCCTGTCACTGAATCAAGCTCTAAGAGCCCCAAAAGCAGCTGTCCTCAGGCCCTCCTGCTAGCCATCCCCAGCCTGGCATCCCGCTAGCCTGGCTGCGCTCATGCTGTCAGCCAGTGACATTCCTGAGCAGAGCAGTTTGCTAACCCTTTGTAATCCCCAATAAACAGTTCAATCATTAACAGCATTAACGACCTAGGTATCACGCAACAAATCATTTATGACCCTCCTTTTCCGCTCTCCTCGCTGGTTTTGGCTTTTTACCTTTTCTGCTTCTGTTGTTGTCTCAGTTCAGTTGAACTCTTTGTTCATTTATTCCTTCTGTTGGGGGTGGGGAAGAATCAAGAGTATTTTTCAGGCAGGAGATAGAAAGAATCCTTTTGTTCTGCTTAGATTGATATTTTACAAGTTTGGTACACTCTCCCTTCAGTTTTTATTCTAGCTTTATAACCACCTGTGGTCAGAGGCCACAACACTCTTTCTCAAGACGCCCCCAAACTCCTACGGCAAAAATTTAAGATTTTACTTGCTTAAAAATAGAAATTAAGGTCTAAATTGGTAAATTACATCACTGATCTGGGCTCTCTATCTGTGCTAAAATAGCTGTGGAATATAGAAATGAAAGCGTCAGAGCAGAAGTAACTATTGCAGACTCCTTGGAGAATTTCTCCAAGGGCACAACTTGGCATCTGGTTTTGTTTTACGATATTGTTCTAACTAGGAACTTATCAGTGGACAAGAAACGATATACTTTTTCCATGTACTTTCAGTTAATTTAAAGATTTAGTTTTTAATCATCTTTCCTTGAAAATACAATGTTTTAAAGATTTGGAAGAAGAATCAGGAAACGGTGTCCAAACTTTTAGCTTTGTTACTGAAGGGTCTGCAACGCCGCCACATAAAAATAAATCAACAAGAGTACAGCACGTTCTCCTTCTCATCATGGCAATGGATTTTCTGTAACTAGAGCTTCATGCAAAGCAAAGACACCAACACAGACTAATGGTTCTGGCTCACCTGGACCTGCTCCATGCTCAGACTGAATGAAACGTGTCTGCACACAGCTGCACCCACTGCAGACTACAATTGCATGCATGCTGTCTGCTGACAGAGCAGAACTCCACCATTGATCACTAATGGTCCTAATGCTGCCATTTAAAAGGCTGGGGTTTTGTCTTGAGGCACAGAATGCTCCTCACCCTGGAGCTGCTAAGACTATGGCCATATGAGGGACTGTAAGGTTAACATTTAAGTGCCAAGTGGGTAATGACAATGGAATATTTCTCTGAAAAATCATGTTGTTCAGAAAGTGTAAGCCCTTCGCTGCCTAAATAAATGAACAGGAGAGCTCCCCACCTCTGTGAAATTGTATACTTTGCCAATGCAAACTTGCTACACTTGTTACTGGAAGAGAGTTAATATGGCTAACAAATCCCTGCATTACCAGTCAGCAATCTTCACAACTGAGGTTTCATGAATGCATGCAATTAAATCAGAGAGGACCATCTTCTTCAAAGCCAGTTATCACTTCAGATACACGTGTTGTGTTCCTCATTTGCCAGTAGCTGCACAGTGTATACAGGGTACTGAAAGCATCTCCATGACAGAAGAAACAACAAGTTCCTAACAAAGAACGCCCACCTTCCAAACTCTTGCAGTTTGGGTAATGTCCACCTGGTTTGGGGCTGCTGTAGTACTTGTCCTTCATCTAGCAAGTGAAATGAGACCTGGTTCACCACCAGAGAAGTTCCACGTACGATCAACCAACTTTACAGAAGCTCTCAAGTATCCATGTATTCATATCTATGTATTTCAACTCTCTGTATTTGCCTTGCATCAGAAGGCAGCTGCAGATACTACAGCAGCTCCTGCAAGCAACCCTCTTCTCTGGCCTGATGTAACAACTCCCCTGTGAGGGCAGCCAGCACCTTCCTCAAGTCAAAAGGTGCGAAGTGGTCTTGAACTCTCACTGACTCTGAGGCTGCAGCCTGCTGAAACGGGAGCTCAGCACCAAGCAGGCACTGCTCATCCAACACAAGCAGAACCCGAGTTTGGCCCTGGCAAGAAAGAGGCACAAGCAAAGAAGCTCACTGAATCTGCCATACCGGAGCTTAGAAATGGTGATGGCAAGTACTCATGCAACTGGACTGAAGGAGGAGAAACACGCTCTTTAACAGAGTGCATGCTAACGTGCAGACTCACTACAGCAGTTACGAGTTCAGAAACTCAGCAACAACAAAGCACAACTGCAAGACGCAGCTACACACACATCTGGGTCACAGCGCTGTTAAGGTGTTGGCCTCCTTATACGTTCACAGGTCTATCAATCTTTAGGCATGTTCAGCAACATAATAATGAGCTGCACTGATCCTTGTTATCACAGAGGGCCAGTACAAGTCAAGTACCTAGCCAAGTTAATCCTCTGAACCTAAAACAACATGTCATTTCTCTGTGAGAATGGCACCTGAGTAAAGGATAGTGCTCACGATACAAAGAAGCCCAACACAAGTCTCAACTGGCACTGGCATGACTGATCTCAGACTCGATGGCTTCAGCACAGCGTATCCGGCTCCACCTGCTCCACTCTTCAATATGTACACACCCCACTGTCTCCGGCACACGTTCCAGAAGCATTACCAGTCCACAAGGCTGGGAGGATGACTATATATGTGTGTTTATTTTTTTATTTTTTTTTTTTTAAATGCTGATGACAAATGGACAGCTTTGCTGTTGGACAGGCAGTAAAATCCAGCAGAGAAGCCTGGGAGGGTACAGAGCCAAGACCGGGGGGAGGGTAATGTGCGTGCCCAGAGGGCAGCTCAACCTGTTGGGGAGAACCAAGCAGGCATCACTGCAGAAACCTTCTGGCCAGCTGACCCCTAACTAGTTCTATGAGTACTGCCCATGCATTCCAGAGAGGTGCAAATTCTCTCAATAAAATATACATGGACGTGGAAAGCAACATGGAGTAGAAAACCAGCCCCCACAAAACAAAGTATTTAATTGCTCCAATTCATCTGTTAAGTTGCTATCATTTCTCCATAATGACAAATTCACTCCGAAAAGAAAATAGCTAAAAGCCTATTAAAATGCCTATTCCAAGACGTGAGCGTTCAGTTTTTAATCTGAATGCTCAAAACTCTCTCAGACGGTAGCTCAAGAACTAAAGATCAAGAGGACATCTAAAGCAAACCCAGCTCTGAAACAGGCAAATGTCTGCCTTCCCTCGTGCTAGCAGTTCAGTGCTCTCTCCACATCCTGCCCTTAGTTACCTACTGTTGGCTGAAGATAATCTCTTCCAGGCTTCTCAAATGCTGACACAGGAAACTCTGCGAGCACACCAAACTACTTCCTTTCCTCCTTGAAAAGATTTAATAACCTACAACTTTCTTCTGTGCCCTACTTGTAGCCTATCATTTTCTTCCTTCTTGTATCAAATCCGCTAAAATAAAATTTTATAAGTGTCAATTCAACAAAGGAAAAACTATAAAGTTAGTTCTGACAGCTTCCCTTCTCAAAGATTTAATAAAAAAAGAAAAAAGAAAAGAAAGAAAAGAAATCCTCTGCCCTTGAAGCCTTGAAGAGATGAACTGAATAGCCTTAGGTATTCCATAGCAATATTTATGAAGAAGATTTTTGGACACTAAACACACAAGTCTCTACAGAAATTACAGAAATGAGGAAAGTGTTTTGCCCAAGTCATAAACTTCTCTTTCCGCTGCCCAGAGGAAAATGTGCCACACTCCACTGCTGGACATAAGCTCACCTCCCAGAGATGTGCACGTCTCAGTCAGTTCTGCATGGGAAAGAGCTCCTATTGGATAATACCATCAAGTGAAGTAGCCTCCAAAAGAAACAAAAAAACCCCACAGATGTATCTATGCAAACACATGCTATTCAAATTCAGGAAGGCAATCACCTCCACTACAGCAACAAAGCTTTCTGTCCAGACGTTATTCTGAAGTTTTATTATGGAAAGCACATTATTAAAACTTAAGCTACGCGCCAATATTAAAATGGTAGCAATGAACCATAGCACACAGTATTAGAAAAAAAAAACACACATGAAAAAGAATAGATCAAAGAATATATGAGTGTTACTTTTCTACATAGAAACAGCATTCTACTTTAAAATAAAATAAAAAGCCGTGGTATAAGCTACGTAGAAGTAATGTAACACTCTCCTGTTGACAAACAAAATTGAGATCACCGCTCTTGAACATTCAAAATCTCCATGTTGTAGAAGTCTGCTTTAATCCCGAACAATTAAGCTTGATTCTCAAATTTTGCATTTCATAGTAGTGAGAAAAACATCTAACGAGAAAGCTCAGCGTAGGCTAATCCAGTTGCTGAGCCTGCATTTACTTTTCCTGCAGAACAGGCATTATCACTTTGGTGGATCCACCCACCCCCGCATCCATCTCAAGTCAAATAGTCAATCGCCCAGCATATTGCTATATCAAATCTAAATTAAAAATTCTCCTAAGTCTGGTTTTCTAACTTAGAACAGATCTGTTAACATATTATTCATCGGATGCTGAAGCACGGGAAAAATACATAACTCATTGCTACCGTGCAGATCATTTCATGTCAGCTGATTGAACAAATCCCTTTTCCATGTTTTTTGGCAGAATTCTATCAAAAGTTATTTATAAGGAAGTTGTGCAGCTGTTGTAGTTCAGAGAAAAACAAATTTAAGTATTTTAGGAAATTTTTATTTTTTTTTAAAGTCTTGAACAGGAAAATAAAGGAAGAAAAAATTAAGTTCACTTCTTATAAGTTCAAAGACATTCCCTTCCAGCCAACACGAACACTAAGAAGCTAACACAGAACAGCATCAGCAATTGGAATTTAAGCTGTCCAATAGAAATTAGATTTAGAAACCAAGTTTCTGTCATTAGAAATCTCTTCTACTGTTCACCCTAAATTACCACTTCTCTTTTCTTATTCTTTAGTGAACTATTTAAAACCATCCCACTGTATTGAGTCCAAAACCATTTTCACAGAAGGAAAAAAAATCCCTCATTATTACTATTATTCTATATTACAGTAACACCAAGGCTCCAGTGGGATTGACAAGTCCACAGAAAGACACCGTCCAGAAGAGGCACACAAAGCACTCAGCCACTGAATTCAAAGGGATCAGAAAATAACTCCTTAAATGCAGATTGTTTAAAGCCTACCAAATCAACACATCTGGTTCCTCCTTCTGCTCAGGCTCCTCAAAAATGTTTAGTCCCATTTCTGTGAAATACTAAAGCGCTCATAACACATAGACACTGATGGTATTTAAGAGATGCTTATTTCCTCACTAAGAAATATCAGACTTATTTCCTATGGCATAAGCCATACTTCAGACCATTGTCTCGAACCAGGAGATACTGTACATCTTCTTAAAGCTCCTATTTGATAAAAAACCTTTTCCTGTAACCGACAGCAGACTGTTTGTCCCCGAGTACTCATCTAGAAACATTAATCTGAAAAGGAAGATGAAAACAATTTTAAAAGTAGTTCTCATATTTCTGTTAATTGTAAGACACTTCTGTGAAATAAATTCACAGTCTTAAAACTCTGAAGACGAGAGTTAAAAAATAAGAAGTTAAATTCTCTACCAGAATGCATTTGTTCAAGTGCAAAGCTAACAAATGCTAAAATTGTTGGCAACCCTTCTGCATTTCTGAATCATTAGGTAGTCAAACTATTTTTTGATTTTGCTTGCGTGATGTTGGATTATAATAATCCATGTAAATCAGAGGTTTCACCTTGCCAGGAATACTGTGCTTACTTCTGGACATCCGATGGTGAAAAGATGCATAAAAACATGGGAAGGATCAGAAAGAACTAACAAAAGCCACTTGCATGTACAGTAGTGGATTAGAGCTGTCTGTATAAGAGACGAATGAGAATGAATACAGTCAAAGTAAACAAACTAACGGAGAGCCAGGGAAGGTATGCTGAGCATTTCAGTCGCCCTGCTCGGAAAGCAATGAAGGGACGCTTTTCCTCATGAAAACTTAAACATGCAAGGCTTTGTGAGGGGAGAGCTGCTCATCTGGGGAAGAACAGAATTCCCCAATGCTTCCCCACCACCAAGATGTGGAATGCTCAGCCACAAGGTGGGACCAAAGCAGGACAACGAGGACAAAGCCGACCTTGAGTCACGTCTTCAGTTGCCCAGAGACTTCCTTCCCTTGTGGAAGCCTAAACATTTGAGCCAAAGTCAGAATACTAGAGCACTTCCCTTCTACTGAGAGTAGTTACTATCTGAAAACAATGGGGCTTGCTGCCCGCATCTGCCTGATGAGCTGGATGTACCAAGCGTCAGCTCTTCCAAGTCTAGTAAAAATATTAGGCATTTATTTATTTATAAGCCTGATAGCACTTGGATGCCTATTTTATTTTCCTTTTGTGACCATATCATCTTGTGACTCTTTAAGTAAAGACTGGGCCTCAGTAGCACTTTCTGGTTGACGCTGTGTGAAAATACAAGCCAGGGCTTCATACTTGGACAGCAGGGACTTATCCACGTGCAGCACCTTGCTGCTCAAAGATCTGGCTCCACTGGTGAAGGCAGCTTTGCTGCTGGTTGTTTGCATAAAAAGCAACATATTTCTACTGGGCAACACTTATTTGTGGCATTCCAAACTTGGTGCTGCCGCACTGAGCGTCAAACGCCATGTCTTACAGCAACAAACAGCCAGTAAGTGCTTGGGGACTCCAATATGGGAGGAACACAGAGTGCAGGCAAAGTAAGCTGCAGGAAGGTCCGTGCAGTTTGGGGACAGCATCACTGTGGATTGTACTCGACAGGATTACCACAGAGATTCAAAAAGTGGTAATTATTTGCAAATTTTTGATGGAAGTAAGCGTTTGTATAACCTAATCCTAAAATACCACCCTTATGTGGAGACCTCCAGCATACATACCAACGGGCCTTTTTTCAGACCTTCCATTAGAACATTAAATAGAAGCCTGAGTAACATTAAAGCGCTTTTTTTCCAAGACACTGACAACTGGAGATGCTTCAAGATACCTCCAGTTTAAGGTTCACCAGTGGCTAGCAATGAAACATTTTACAGTCACCACCATTACATGAAAACATTTGTTACTCTACATATGAATTTTGATTACTTCTACCAAAACAGTAACTAAAAAGTATTGTTTCGTTTCTCCATAATAGAAGCTCAGAAGTGTTCTAGACGTACCGTTACTAGTACTATAATTATTTGTAATAATTAGCAAAAGGTGAATATTAATACTTTTCATACTCTGTTGTTAAAATTTGTTAAGTTTCCAACAATTGCACCGCAGGATAAATGGGTTTCAGGCTGCTCTGTCAAAGGCAGAGATTAACAAAATCAAAAAAGTTAAACTTCTTTTTATATATAGTAGATCAGTGTTTGGGGAAAATAGATTAACTGCTTTCAGGTAAGAAAAAAAAATGGTAGACAAAATTTATGCATTCATTTTCTGATGTAAGTTATCGCCCTGATAACTATCACGGTAGAAAAGTTACGTAGGTCCTACACGCAGAAATACATTTATCAGAACAAATTAATTTCAAGTTTGTTTTACTTTAAAAAAAACCTCAAAGGTTTTAATTTGCTGTTTATTTTTCAATTCCAGAAATGCATTCATCAAGTCAACTTCACCGTGTGGTTGCAGATTCTTAGCGGAACTCTGACATCACACGATGACTTCTGCATTGCATGAAAAATGGTCAAGACTGACGCATAATTGTGAGGTTGATTTTAAAAATAAACATGTAAATAAAAGGAGCATGGGAAAAAGACCAGCAAAAACCACAAGCACAGGAAGAAAGCTAAATATGTAAGGTGATCCACTCGGAATCTGCATCTCAGCTGATTAAGAAGTTGCACAGGCAGTCATTACACGGTAAGATGTGCTCATTGCCCTCAAATCCTTCAAAGAAGTTAGAACTTATGAAAAACTGACATTTAGGGCTTGATCCCACACCCACTGAAGTTGCTGTCATGTCATATCTGAGCACTGACATGGAGTGCAACCAAAACAGAACATTTATGTTTTTCCTTGATGCAACTATTTAATGTATAGGATTTTATCACAAAATATCAAGAGTATAAATGAAGTATTCTACTGGTAAATCAAAAATTAAAATCGCCTTACACTGAGATATCATATACTTGAGGGGACTATTATATACAATTTGGGGTATTATCAAAGAATAGTAACTCGGCCAGGGTACGGTGCAAGAGCCCCAAGAAAGATGTTACGAGCAATATCCCAGCTTTCAGAAAAAAAAAACATCCACGCCACCACAGTGAGCACTGCAACTTTATAGATAGTACGCTCGGCACAGATGGACAAGTAATTTTTAGAAATGAATCACGCTGCAAATGATTTTACTAATTTTAAAACAGAGGTGAGGAACCAATAGCCTGCAGGCCAGATATGGCAGGCTGCTTTCGGTTCAGATGGCTCGCAGACACACGCTCGCCTCACTGCTGAACGCCACCAAGGCAGGCTTTGAGGAAAGCCAACCGGGTTCTAAAAGGCCCCAGCAATTTGCGTATTTTTAAACGCATAATCCCTGAACACAAACATCGGCTCGAAGTTCCAAGGATTAAGTGAAATCTATGCTATTAGTTCACAAATCAAAAAAGCTGAAATCAAACCCCTGAGCTGCTTTCCATTAAATATAGCCCATCGCTGCTATCCTGAGAAGGTGAGACTTCACAGCCCGAAACATTTACATTACCTCAGCAGAGAAAAGACAGTGGGGCTTCGAATTCAGACAGCAGCCTATGCTGCACTTACGGCAGAAGCATTTCGATACCTGCTTCAACAGAGAGGAACGTATCCCACAGAGCTTATTTAGGACAAACTTCCACTGAAATCAATTACTGTTTTGCCTTGAAAAGATCCAGTCCCACCTATAGACTTGAGTCTTTCATAGGCATTTATTTTTTTTTTTTCCAAAGGGCAAAGCATTTCTGAATCTGAAAACGTATGCAAGGCTCCAAATGTGAAAAGAACAACAAGTAAAAAAGTTCAGAAGAATATACCAAGAAGGAGAGAAATCTTAAGCTAGCAGTCTATTTCCATCGGTCCTGGCAATTATTTGCAGCTGCCATGACCATACTGCTATTTAGTAAAGCGAAGGCTGCAGCTTTAATTGAAGTTAGGATGTTGTAAACAGTGAGCTGCCTGGCTCCGGCCCGCGCTCCAATACCAGCAGCAGCGCAGCGATGGGAAGCAGAAACAAACCTTTTAACTAGATTACAGCTTCTAAACTGGCCAAGAAATCCTTCGGCAAGGACTCCTGCGTGACAAAACGGCAAAGGAGGAAAAACATTTTGAAACGGCATCTTCAAAAAGCCAAATCTTTCCTAAGATTGTATGAATGGGAGTCTGCTAGGGAAAATGACTTAAGTTTTCAAATGGGGCTACGCTTAAAGACCATGGTTGGAGAAAGAAACGAAAAGGCAGAATATCCCAAAACAAATGGCTGCAAAACGTAACAATATTTTTCAAACGCTCTGATGCCTCAAGATGCATTTCAAAAAAATGTTATTGAACATTCAGCCACCAGAAGATGTTACCATTTCCCATTCCAAGTGGCCGTGCTGAAGAACAACCTAGCTAAAATGGATTGCATCATGTTTGTGCCAACACGTCCACCTCTTACACCTGATCCTTCTAATAACCTGCCTTAGCCAAGCTTCTTCCTCATGGAGCTTACTAGGGGACAATGTATCCCCTTCCGCCCCATAATCCAGGAAAAAGCAAATTCTGTTGTAAAAATCCACATTTTTAACAATATTATTCTTCTCATCTAAAGATCAGATGCTGATCCAGAAGAAAAAGCACGTACGTCGTTCTCTTGTACATCCATAAAAAATAAAATTTACCTCAAGTCAATAGCATGTACATACAAAAAAAGTAAATAAACACATCAGGGTTTGTTGCATCAAAGTCTTTAAAGCCAAGATAGAAAACAACAGACCCCCTCCCCCACAACTTAAAAGTAGTTTGGGTGCACAGTCAAAACAGAAACCAGTGCCAGCTGAGTTCTACCAGAAGACAGCAAATTTGTGCTCATTTTAGCGGGCTAATCATGTATAGAAGTGTATACGTGAATTTATGTGTATATATAAATACATATATGTGCGTGCATATGCCTGTGTATGCATACATATACATGTACAAAAATATAGGTTAGGTATATGGGTAAAAGCCTGAAGATTGAAGACCAAAAAAAATGTTTTACACAAATACATAAAGAGCTTAGCAGGCTTTAAGAGACAATCCTAAATAATGTGGTGACAAAGATCTACCAGAGCTTAAAAATAAAATCTCAAAAATTGGCAAACTGAAATTTAAGTTTTTGAAACACCACGCAGTCCAAATGGAAAAATTAAACTATTTGTAGGTCTACCTTTTCCTTGGCTGATTTTTCGCTTTTCCCCTATGTTAGGCTGCATTTGCTCCCTTTGGTAGCACGGTACAAGGCAACATTACTGCAAGCCTCTTGTTATCTGAACGTTGAGAATTTCACCATTTGATCCAACAGGATTTGTTGTGCAAACAATTGACAACTGTTCTGGTTCCCCCACTTGGGGATATTTCTTAGCGTGGCCATGCTACTGATTCGACAAACCAAGGGCCATAATATTAAAGACGCTATTTACATTTGAGACTACTCTTCCTTCAGTAAGTAACAAAACAAATTTGGATTTAACATCACTGAAAACGTAGACTAATCTCAAATTAGGAGAATATATATATTTAAATCCTGGACTTCACCTTCACCATATATGGGAATTATGTAATTAACATATTGCTTCTGTGGGTCCTAGCCACCAGCCATTGTGAGGAAATAAGAATCTCTAAAATGCTGCTTGCTTTATTATGAAATATTTCTTGAAGAGGAAAAATAAAAGATATGTGAAAAAAGCACACTGAAAAATTTAACAGAAAAATTAATAAAACCCTGTATTCTTTCTTTAATAAAGGAAGTTATTAGAAACCCCAACAAATTTCCAGTCCTTTTAACACTTTCATTTTTAAAGTAAACTTAAATCCCTCAGAACAGAAGGCTTCAGAAAAAATAAATAGTGATAATACTAAAGTGACATAAGCCCCTCGCGTATCACCAGCTCTCTGTACCACAACGTTCCTCAACTCCAGCCCAGGGAACCAACACCTGGAGAAGAACAAGGCACTCAAAGACATGGATTGTTCCGTGGTCATTCCCATGGAAGGGCAGGAGGTAAGGGACAATCCCGCCTTGGGAACATCTGTCAAGCTGCAGACAAACTGAGCTGATCAACTCGACTCACAAAGGTCTATGAATAGCCATCTCATGGTAATGACTGATTCCTGCTGCCATGTGCCAGATCAAAACAACAGCTCAGAGGTACAGCTCTGAAGACAAATCTGCAGAGCCTCACAATTGCTTTAATTCTAAGCACTGCTTTAAAGCATCTACTTTTTGTATCTCTTTTATGTATTCCTGCAGGTATACACACACGTTTGTGTATGTAGCTAGACATACATGCATACGTATTGATGTATGTAGCAGGACATATATGCACACGTACTCACAATCTGTAATTTTGTATTTGGTATGGTTTTGACAAATCCTAAATTGAACTGAACTCCTTTCTAGACAATGCATCAAAAATAGGTATCACAGTGATAAAGCACTCCGAATTTGGAGAGCAGAAAGGAGTCAGCGCTGCTTAATTTCTGAACTGCTGCTCTTTGTTAGCATCCCACTTGACTCAACTCTAGTTCCACAGCTTTCAGGAGGCTTTACTTTTTTTTACATGTCTCCAGTCATTTTCCAAAATTTTCTTTCTAATCCAAGCTTTGGTTCTTGTGCAGGCCTACCTGAAACTGACTGAGCAGTTTCACGCCACCTAAGAGTTCCAAAAATAATGACAACGAAAAGTCAGTGAAAGCCTGTGGTTGCAAACATTCAGATCACTCTCAATAACAAAGTCCTTAATGACAAAAGCTCATTCAAAAATGTATCCCATATCTTTTTTTTTTTTTTTAAACTGAGATCGACAGTTACTTTGATATTCAATTCCACTAGGATAAAACAGAAAACAATATAACGTCCTTAAACCAAACCAACCAACCAAGCCCCAAACCAACACAAAAAAAATCCAAACACAGCAGCAGAACTCCTCGCTTTCCGAAAGTTTTAATAGCAATTCTGAAAAGGAAGCTTAGCCACTTTCAACATCTGTGCTCTGAACAACCTAGTGTTGAGATCCTCCTTGCAAGCTGCTGTGGCCATGGGGCCTCCTAAGGCCTGGGAAGAGGCAGGGAGCAGCGGGGTTGCAGATGGGCATGGGGCCACCCACTCAGCATGTCCCCTTCCAGAAGGAGCATCCATCCACGCTGGAGGCTCACTGCTGCTTCAGAAATGGATGCTGTAGTTATGTACTGCAGGCAAGGTGCGGACCTTCCACATGCAAACAATCGCCATGAATAACAGCAGGGGAAAAAAAATAACTTACTGACAAGTTGAGTCAAATAAACCCTGATGTAAAACAAGGCATTCTGTTTTTGAGAGGAGTGTTGCTTATGCCAACACCTTCAGTGCTTTCTAAAAGGAACAGAAAGATCGATCCCTCCGGATCCAAAGAATGAAGGGATTACAAGCAGAAAAAAAGTTAAATTACTGAAAGTCCTCCATCGTAAAGCAAGGTTCTCTTTAAACATCCGCTTACCTAGATCGAATACAAATGAACACAATTGACCACAACGAGCGGCACGACAACAAACTTCAAGGGAAGACTTACTGCTTAAGGACAGATACAAGCCTGGCCTGAGCAGAACCTTTGCAACTAGCACAGCCTACGTTTTGGTGCCATAGGGTCTCTGCTAATTCAGAACAACCTCTCAGACTGTGAGCCTGGGCAGTCACTAACCTGGAACATGCGAAAAAAATCACTATTAGCTTTTGCTCAGAAGATAAAGAATTGAAATATACGCACACAGTTCTCCTGGAAACAACAAATATTTGTAAATATATTTTCAAAATAGCAGCATAAAGAGCTTAAAAAAGCAAAAAAACTACATTGCTTCTCAGTCATAGCTGTTGATAACCGGCAGCCTGCAGTAAAACAAACCGATAGATTCAGTTCTTCCAGTTCCTAGGAGGTCACTCTGACTGCAGCCAGACAGCCCAAATCAGCCTTAGACCCCCTGGTATGAGGCACCGCTGCGGAAACACAGGAATTACCTCTGGTACAACACAAGCACGCCCCAGTTCAGAGCCCCTGCCCCACAAATGGTTCCTGAGGACTGTTCCTATCTAATCCCCCAACCAGAGGCTGCCCATTCAGCTCAGATGTTGCTCAGGAACCAAAGGCCTACGGATATGAAGTTCTGCCAGCAATTCCATCTCTAGAACTTGCAGTTGGAGAACACTGCGGGTTCTCCTACTCGGTTTTAGAATTCTGTCAGGGCATTTTACTGAGCCATCAGATTAAATCAAATTGTGTCCATCTTTAACGTTAAAACACACAGAAATAAAAGTGTTAATCTTTGTAATAACACATCTTATGAGCTGTAGGCCATGGAAGTTGCAGGCAGATCTGTGGCTCCACGAACACAGGGAACATAATCCTGAGGCCACCCCAGGCTTCCACATAGAAATGAGACTACATGAGCAGTATCTCAGGAAGAGAAATGGAGCACTGTCATGAAGAAAAGGAAACAGAGTCCTCTATTCCTGGACAGTCTTCTGCTGTCCAATCCTTGCACACAGTAAGCTAACTAAAAGAAGAATAATATGTTTAATGAATGAGTTTTTATACATGTATTAGCTGGATCTGAAGACAATCCTCATCAGCTTTGAAGACGATGATCACTTTGTCAAAGTTTTTCACATGTTTAAAACCAAAGGTATCTCATTTTCACACGCTAGCAGAAAACTTAAGGCAAACTATTAGGAAGAACTAGAGTTACGGCTGTTACCTTCAAGTCCTCCTCACGATATTTTTTAAATTATCGGACCAACTGTACATTTCTCCCATTCTTTTCACCCAATCTAATTACTCCTCTCTCAAACTCTTTTCCAGCTTGGTCACGAAACCGCCGCTTCAAATTAGAAACTGGAGATCCCGAAGCACCCACGGGCGAGCCCTTTCTTGTGGGTACCCTTTCAGCACGAGGCAGAGGCAACACACGCCCAACGCTGACCTCCATTTAGCTGCCATGCCCCAATGAAACACATCCTCACGGCCTACTTCGTGGCTCAGCACACGCCGCGGTGCGCAACAAACAGCGCTCCGGCTGCCTTTTTAAGATTACAAAGAGCGTAATTAAGCTCCAGAAACAAGCAGACAACAGCAAACATCCCACTTATAGAGGGGGCTCTTATTTCAGCTACGTATCAATACCTCAGCTCTGACTTCTGGATTCTTTTTAACCTCTGGAAGGCTTGTGCCAACGTTTACTTCAACTCAGTTCGGCAAGTAGCTTGTCCCCTTACACCTTATGCATTCTAGGCGTTTTGACACGTAGCTTTCCTTTAATTAGCAGGAAGCCGTTGGTTGAGCCTGCAGACGGCACCGAGCCCTGCAGACCACCACCGCTCTGGCTGCTGACGGAGGTCTGGCCTTCCACGGGCAGGCAGATCCCAACGCTCAGCCAACTCCGGACCGAACGCAGCCGCTGACCACCCGAACCCCTGAGCTCTGAGGCACCTCCCGACCCGGGGAACGCCTGCGTGCGCCCAGAGCCCGGCTCTCCAAGTTCAGTGGGCAAACAAGTCTTTGTATGACCGGGGCCTACCGCCGGACCAAGCCAAAACCCAGCACCAAACCCTCGCACAGCTCCAACACCCCCCCCCCACCACCACCACACCAGGACTCTCCACAAGGCACTCCGACCACCGAACCCCCCGCTCCGCACGACGTAACCCCGACACTTCTCACCCTCACGGCCCCCCCACCCCCCGAACTTTCGCACCCCCGGGGCACAGCCAAACCCCGCGGCTCTCTCCCCGCTCCCCGGGCCCGGCGGCGCCGCGAGGTGACAGGCGGCCGGCCCTGAGGTAAACAACCGCCCCCCGCGCCCCGCCGCGGCCCCGCCACTCACCTCAGCGGCCCCCCGGCGCCCGGCCGGCCCCGGAGCGGCGCAGGCGGCGAACGCACACAAAGGGCAATAAAGGGGGAGGAGGGGAGCGCGGGGGGTGGGGGCCGCCCGGCTGCTCCGTGCTCCCGGCGGGGCCCTTTCTCCCTCCGCTGACGGCCGCGGGGAGGAGGAGAAGGAGGAGGAGGGAGGAGAGAAGAAACTCTCCGCTGTCGCCTCAGCGCCTCACTCAGCCCCGGGTTCCTCCGGTCCGGGGGTTGGGGAGGGGGGGGA